>NC_092164.1:30106717-30114217 GCF_045791955.1 Oncorhynchus clarkii lewisi
ACAGGGATATAAACAAATTTGTGCACAAAATGCGAGCGAAATAAGCTGGAAAATTTCGGGGATCTTTTATTTCAGCTCACGAAACATTTTACATGTTGCGTTTATATTCTCGTTCAGTGTACATAGGCTGACAGTGCGTGGCCTTCAGATTGCAGATCTGCATTAGACAAATAGCTAGGTACTGCTCCGTGTCATCGTTCATGGGCAGCCTTGCTATGTGGAGAAGAAGGTGCCATCTGTAGTGTCCAGATGTCTGTGTCCTTTGAAATGTTTGAATCCTTCTTGACTGTAATGTGATTTGTGGATTCAAATGAAGTATTTGAAATGTGTGTTCGAATGCGTAAGTGCTGCTGTCGTGCATGCGTCTGTGTGTCCTAGTGTGCGCACATGTCTGTGCGAGTATGAGTGTCCACATACCTCCCCCAAGAGTTCTCTTACCCCTTGGGTCTTCTACACAGTTGTCTCATCAATGTGGCCTGTGGCCTGAGAGGAGACACGTCTACAGGATGAGCACTGTGCTCTCGTACGCCTCTGCCGCAACACATGTGCCTGACATTCCCACTGAGGTGGGCACTGTGGAGAATTCGCTGTGATGAGAGCCTCCATTCTCTGACACAACCCATTTAGAGTGCGTTCTCAGAAAGCGAGCGGAGCGAACCTTTTGTATTGGTATCAACACAGCTCTTCTGAGAGAACGAGGGAATGGATAAAGAAAGAGAGAGAATGAGATCTGCTTTTCATCAGGAGGCACTTGGAAAATAAATAGAGGTGAGCCATTGGCCTTTAAAATCCGCTCACAATTAGAGACTCACCTTCAGAGATAAGGGTTGTGTCCCAAATGGCATTCCATTCCTTATATAGTGCACTACTTTTGACCAGAGCCCATATGGCTCTGTGTCCGGTTTCCCAAAGGCATCTTAAGGTTCTAACATTGATGCTTTTGGAAAACCTGGCCCTGGTCAGAGGTAGTGCACAATATAGGGAATAAGATGCGTTCATACACTCCTCTCATACCTCTGTTGATAGAAAATAAATGATTATAGGCTAGTAGTCCTGTACTTCTAAAGTAACCTGTGAAGAAAGTCAAAGCCTGGTATTTATTTGTTGTGGTGTGACATCACCTAGTGGTCTTTTACTATCAGCTCTCCACCAATCAAAGAGCGGACTTCGTTTCCATCTGCCCCCTCTATTAGTTGTTTTGCCTGAGAGAGACTCTGCCATATACTGGCATCACTACAGTCATTGCACGGTATTCATAGAGTAGCTCCAATCTGCAGCCAAACCTGGCTCCACTAGCTATGGGGACCTGTTTCCCTAATGTGTGCAGTCAGACAGAAATACACAGACTAGTGCTGTGTGTGTGTGTGTGTGTGTGTGTGTGTGTGTGTGTGTGTGTGTGTGTGTGTGTGTGTGTGTGTGTGTGTGTGTGTGTGTGTGTGTGTGTGTGTGTGTGTGTGTGTGTGTGTGCGTGCGTGTGCGCGCGTGCGTGTGTGTGTGTAAAGTGTAAAGTGTAGAGCAGCATCCACCACCACCACCCTGAGTCATCTCTGAATCATCACTATTACTCCAGTCAGATCTAGGGGTAATCCCAGGCCTGAAAGGCTGCAGCGTCTAGCTCTTTTTTCCCCACGCCTCAGCACTTGTTTTCAGCCTCCATTTTAGATCGAAACACAGTAAACTGCGCGCTAATTGCGAGGCTAACCCAATCAGCAGAGGGAGGATTGGCTGGAGACAGTGTGTACTTTTACTTGGAGACGATGAAATGACTTTTGGTGCTGAGGTACGAGGAAAAGCAACATGATGATGTCTTGATGGTTTCCTTGTGATTGAATGAAGGTTGTTTGATGGTCAGACTAAGAAACCAACCTGAATGTGAGCGGCATACAGATACAATACAGATATTGACATGAATGTAACGATAATGAACCATGTAATATATATATTGTTACTTAACCTTTAACTAGTCAAGTCAGTTAAGAACAAATTATTATTTACAATGACGGCCTACCAGGGATGAGTGTGTTAAACTGCCTTGTTCAGGGGCAGAACGGCCAATTTTTCAGCTTGTCAGCTCGATGATTCAATCCAGCAACCTTTCGGTTACTGGCCCAACGCTCTAACAACTAGGCTACCACTAGGCTATTACCACTAGGCTATAGTGGTAATGAATCATGTCACTGTGTTGACCATTTTGTGTATGCGTATCAAATATTGAAAGGTTTGGTTGGATATGTTGGTAAGACATTGCCTGGCTACCCAGACTCCTTGCTCCAGCCAAACGCTACGCCACGCCCACAGACGTTAGTTTCATCTCCAAAATGATTCTGGATTTGAGTACCTCCCTGACACATTCGGGTCCGTCTGATTGGTCCAGAAAACGATGGGTTGGGCAAGAGCCAGAACACACGTGGGTAAAGCTTTGAAAGGGTTTGAAAATGAGTTTTGATGCTCTGACGGGAGACTATATAATCACTGATTACTTTGTTTTATGTAATGCCCCTCGTGCCCCTCGTCACCATAAACGACTTCAATGATGGCAGTCTCGGACTAAAGTATGTAGCGAATGTCAGAGCAGCGGAAGAATTTAGTGTGAGTCGTCAGGCTAGTGATCTACTTTTACTAACAGTCAATGCTGTTACTGTGATGGTACTGACAGTGACGTAACAGTAATGGCCATTTTGTTTATGCTCATTCACAATGGAGGTCGGTTTAGTTGTGAATGGGATTTTAATATAGATCTTCCACTGCGGAAGCAGACCCTTAGTTTCTGTCCACTGTTTGTCTGTTTGCAGTTTCTTTGTCATTCATTGAAAGCGGCTGTATTCTCAAAATACGTTTTAGTGAAGACAGTGGTGGAAGGTACAGTAGTGCTCTCTTTGTCTTTGTCTCTCGTCTCTCCCCCTCGCTCCCCTCTCTCTAGGCTGTCTTCACCAGCTTGTGTCGGCTGTACTAACGAGGAGTGCTTTCCCACGCATAGGAAGAGGATGATGATACAGCAGAAACGACACAGAGACAAGGCACAGCGGGATTGGAAAGGGAGAGGAAGAGAAAGAGCGGCACCATCACTCTTTTTCCCCTGTGCACTTTACTACATACTATATGTGTATCCCTGGGGTGCACTACATCTCTGTCTCTCCCTCTGCCTCCCTTTCTCTCCATTTTGTTTTCACTTGTTTGTCTTCTTCGCTGTATCTCTTTCTCCTGTTTAGATTCCCCCACTAGCGCTCCCCATCTTCCTTTCTCCCTCTATTTGTTGTTACATCTTCTGCCCTCCTCCCCTCCTTGCCTCACCAGCTCACGTGTCACCAAGTGGACTGCTTATATACGTTTATGACTCCACACACCTATTGAACATCCTTGTCCATCTCCCTCCTCCTCCCTCCTCCTCCTCCCACTTCCCACCTCTGACTCTGTCGGTGACCTTTGTGATGGAACTGGGATCTAATTCTTATGTTATGTTATGCGTAGAGTGCGCTGCTAAAGCAGGGTTCAACACGCACACACGTACAAATATGCTCGCACACACACCCACATGTACACATACACACACACACACACACACACACACACACACACACACACACACACACACACACACACACACACACACACACACACACACACACACACACACACTTGCAAATGCACACCCTATCTCCTTTCTTTCCCCCTACTCTCTCAATGACAGAAGCTCCTTTCCCTATGCATTTCTATCCCATTTGCGTCCATGATTCCCCGTAATCACATTCTCCATCTTTCCTCTTCCTTTCCCTCTTACAGGTCTCTTACTCTATTTTCCTCCCTCTCACCTCTTCCCCTCAATCTCTCTCTCTCTCCATCTCGTCCCCCCTCTCTCTCTTTCCCCTCTTGTTTTCCTTCCTCTCCCCCTCTCTCATTTTTTAAATCTTCCAATCTCTCTCCCATCTCTCCCTCTCTCTCTAAATATAGTCCCTTTGAAGCATGCCTGTGTTGTTTCTTTTTTGCAACACTGTGAGACAAATATCTGTCATCCAACATCTGAGAGAGGAGTGGGGTACGAGCGAGGAGATATTGTAAGATTTATGGCAGGGAAAGAACAGTGGTTAAGGGATATGATATTGCTCTGTCTTAGCATGTGTGTAATGGCAAACGAGGACAAGGGGAAAGATGAAGAGAGACGGAGCGAGGCTGAAGTAGGAAAAGACACAGAAAAGGAGTTACTCTACTACGCTATAATGAGAGAGAGGGAGAGAGAGGGGTTGTGACATTTCTGATCCTCATTTTTTAATTGAATAATAATCTCTCTTGAGAACTGACCTAGTATTGTGTGTGTGAGTGGGTGTGTGCGTTTGCGTGCATTGCACGTGTGTGCGCTTGTGTGTGTTGGCGCGTGCGCGCGCGTAAGGTTTCGCTCGTGTGCGTGTGCGTCTGCTCATTTTGTGTGTATGTGAGAGAGGAGAGTGAGATTGTAAGAGAAAAGAGAGAGAGAGAGAGAAAAAACCCTAGGGCTGAATGCAACTCAATACTGCCACCTACTGTTACGTAATAGTCAATACAGCTGCAGTTGTTTCAGATTTCCCCTGCCATTTCTCCTGACACAGATTCCCACCCACAGCTAAGGATTCCTCACATCTCATCAATTGTCCTCTCTATCCCTTCAGGATAGGTGTAATGAGTTTGTATAATAATACTTCGTACAATTACGATAATGAATATACATAGTATGATAAACAGCCAGCCCACTGGGCACAGACGGCAGTTCAACGTCTTGTTTTGATTTACATTTTACAAAAAAAATTACACATTGATGACTTTTTGCTCATCAAATCAGTTGTCCGCGTTGATTCAACATCATCACATTGAATTTATTGGTTGAAATTATGTGGAAACAACGTTGATTCAAACCAGTTTTTGCCCAGCGGGATGTCAAGCCATGTCATGGTGGCAGGATGTTACATGATGTCACAATCATCTTCTCCCCTAAGGCTACAGGAACACAAGTATTTCGATACACCCGCAATAACATCTGCTGAACATGTTTAAGAGACTAATAAAATATGATTTGATTTACAGTGATGACTGTATACCACACATGCATGGATGCAGGCACACACGCGCACAATTCACATGGCCCAACCCAAGATTGATCTTCTGTACCTGCTAACACACTGGTACAGTGTGTTCGGTCAGCGCAGGCACATGGAACCTAGCCCCTTCACGTCAGTGTATCCCTCCTCCCTGTGGTAGAAGAGCCACTTAGCCAATTACCTGATCTTCTTCCGCTTCACTCCAGACTATGTCATGAGAATGGCAGGGACTCAAAACATGAAAAGTAGCACACCTAAACTGATATCTGGTGTTTGAAAGGTTTTCAATGTTAACCCACTGAAAGTGATGACACACGGAACTTGCTTCAAAACAGAATATAAGTACCTTATTTGGAGAGATTTGAAACAGGAGGAGACAGAGTAGTGAATGTGGAACAGGCGGATGCGGGAATTTCATTGTAATTTTAGACAACTCAACCACACAGCCACAACTGTAAAAAAAAATCTGGGGTGAATTGAAATTGGAAAAAACAAGAACAATCAACATATTTTATACTTAATCAAAATAAATGTAATTTCAATAATTTGATAATTTCATTTTACCCAAAAATGTAATACTAAATCCAACTTAATGTTGCTCAAAATGTAAGTATCGTTTATGAAGATATAGAGAAGATTTTGTGATTTAACTCATTGGAAGTCTGGTTTTAATCTCCTTGCACTTCCTATCTTGCCACATGACTCTAGCCAACATTTTTAGACTAGGATTCTTATACACAATGTTGTATGTTCGAAGAAAGAAAAGTAACTTCTATATTAGTATTAATCAACCGTAGCCTAGTGGTTAGAGCGTTGGACTAGTAACCGAAAGGTTGCAAGTTCAAATCCCCAAACTGACAAGGTACAAATCTGTTGTTCTGCCCCTTAATAGGCAGTTAACCCACTGCTGCTAGGCTGTGCATATAATAATTTGCTCTTAACTAGTTAGATAAAGGTAAATAAATCCTGCAACACTTGCTGTAGAATATGTGGTTTTTGCTGGTGCATTGAGCACTGTGCTCAATAATGCTGAACTAAAAATAGACTAAACTATGTAGATATCAACATTAAACATTAAAATAGTCTAGAAGAAGTGATCTAATTCTGCACTAGACAGGATTTCAAACACAATGATAGTGTTGAGAAGCTATAGAGAGAGGAATAGACACTAAAAGAGAAGGTCTTTATTCCTGCCTTAAACAGAACTCGAATCACCAAAACAGTGTTTTCAACCATTGCTGGTAGTGCTCCCAGTCCCTGGCGAGGTGGTGTTACAACACACCATGTGTGTTGATTCAAAACATCTCAGGATGATGTTTCAATACTCCAGCAAAGTTGTTTTCATCTCCCTCGTGTTGGTGGCAGCTCAGTTGCCACTAGTTTTGTTGTTAAAAGCACTTCTTTGTAACAGGGTGAGTTTTATAGTATGCTGTTACTCATCCATGTATTTATTCTCTCTCATCTCTCTTTCTCTCCTATTTTTCTGACTTTATTTCTTCTTCCTCTCTCTCTCCTCTCTCACTCTCTCACTCTCTCCTCTCTCTCTCTTTCTGTCCCTCCTGCTCTCATTCCCCCCACCCCCTCTCTCCCTCTCTCCGTCTCCCCACTCTCCAGTCTACGGAGGGAGGGCTACACAGTGCAGGTGGCAGTGAACGACTACCTGGACATCTACTGCCCGCATTACAACACTACTGCCACTAGCCAGCGGGGGACGCTGGAGCGCACAGTGGCTGAGCAGTACGTCCTCTACATGGTCAGCTACCGCGGCTACCGCACCTGCGACCCCCAGATGGGCTTCAAGCGCTGGGAGTGCAACCGGCCGCACGCGCCCCACGCGCCCATCAAGTTCTCTGAGAAGTTCCAGCGCTACAGTGCCTTCTCCCTGGGCTACGAGTTCAACGTGGGTCACGAGTATTACTACATATGTGAGTGGAATATTGCTATACTAAGTCTCTATAAGAGTACAATATTTATGTAATGATGATTGTACTACTACATCTGTAAGTGGTGGAGCTGAGGTACTCTTCTCTATATATATATATATTGTTGTAGTCGAGTAATGGAAATGGATTGCATGGACTATCTATATAGCGCTTTCCCAAGTGTACCAAGTGCAGGTACTTTACATTGTAAGTGGGAACTCAGTTCAGCCATTACCAATGTGTAGCACCCACCCACATACCTTAGTAAATTAGAGTTGGACTATTACAGCATATCTTTGTGAGTCGTTGAACTACATTAGTTCATTTAACTCTTACACCACAATCCTAAATATACTTCCTTCCTTGTGAATAAACATACCACTAATAGCTGTGTTAAACTGCTGTAATAATAGCAGTTTAACATTTCACTTTGTATTCGTTCCAAATGGCACCCTATTCCCTGTTTAGTGCACTATTTTTGACCAGGGTCTATAGGCTCTGGTCAAAAGAAG
>NC_092164.1:36164217-36206717 GCF_045791955.1 Oncorhynchus clarkii lewisi
CTGGTGTGGATTAATTTTAGAACATTTTAGAGGCGTAGCAACATTGTTTGCATTTTTAAGCTAATTTCCTGCAATTCCCCAAAAAACTCTCCCATGGAGCTGAGTGACATTTTTGCAGTTTTTATATTCCTGCAATTATATGCATTTTACCATGGCTAATGCTGTGTTCTTTTACTCTAACATAATAACAAAATCAGTAGGCTAAAATAATTTACACTGTTTGGATTGGCCCAATGGTAGAAAAGTCCTGTGTGTGTGTGTCCTTCTGTTTGTATTTTATACTCATCTGTTTTTGTCTGTGCTCATGTAGCTAGCTGTATGTGCATTTGTATATCTCCCCTCTCCGCCCTCCTCCCTTTCCTCCATCTCCCCTCTCCCTCTCCGCCCTCCTCCCTTTCCTCCATCTCCCCTCTCCCTCTCCGCCCTCCTCCCTTTCTCTCCCTCTCCGCCCTCCTCCCTTTCTCTCCCTCTCCGCCCTCCTCCCTTTCTCTCCCTCTCCGCCCTTTCCCTCCATCTCCCCTCTCCTCCCTCCATCTCCCCTCTCCGCCCTCCTCCCTTTCTCTTCCTCTCCGCCCTCCTCCCTTTCCCTCCCTCTCCGCCCTCCTCCCTTTCCCTCCATCTCCGCCCTCCTCCCTTTCTCTCCCTCTCCGCCCTCCCTCTCCGCCCTCCTCCCTTTCCCTCCCTCTCTGCCTTCCTCCCTTTCTCTCCCTCTCCGCCCTCCTCCCTTTCTCTCCCTCTCCGCCCTCCTCCCTTTCTCTCCCTCTCCGCCCTCCTCCCTTTCTCTCCCTCTCCGCCCTATTCCCTTTCCCTCCCTCTCCGCCCTCCTCCCTCTCCGCCCTCCTCCCTTTCCCTCCCTCTCCGCCCTCCTCCCTTTCCCTCCCTCTACGCCCTCCCCCTTCCCTCCCTCTCCGCCCTCCTCCCTTTCCCTCCATCTCCCCTCTCCGCCCTCCTCCCTTTCTCTCCCTCTCCGCCCTCCTCCCTTTCTCTCCCTCTCCGCCCTTTCCCTCATCTCCCCTCTCCTTCCTTTCCCTCATCTCCCCTCTCCGCCCTCCTCCCTTTCCCTCCCTCTCCGCCTCCCTCCCTCTCCGCCCTCCTCCCTTTCTCTCCCTCTCCGCCCTCCTCCCTTTCTCTCCCTCTCCTCCCTCCTCCCTTTCTCTCCCACTCCGCCCTCCTCCCTTTCTCTCCCTCTCCGCCCTCATCCCTTTCTCTCCCTCTCCGCCCTCATCCCTTTCTCTCCCTCTCCGCCCTCATCCCTTTCTCTCCCTCTCCGCCCTCATCCCTTTCTCTCCCTCTCCGCCCTCATCCCTTTCTCTCCCTCTCCGCCCTCATCCCTTACTTTCCCTCTCCGCCCTCATCCCTTTCTCTCCCTCTCCGCCCTCCTCCCTTTCCCTACATCTCCCCTCTCCTCCCTCCTCCCTTTCTCTCCCTCTCCCTCTCCATCCTCCTCCCTTTCCCTCCATCTCCCCTCTCCGCCCTCCTCCCTTTCTCTCCCTCTGCGCCCTCCTCGCTTTCTCTCCCTCTCTGCCCTCCTCCCTTTCCCTCCATCTCCCCTCTCCGCACTCCTCCCTTTCTCTCCCTCTCCGCACTCCTCCCTTTCTCTCCCTCTCCGCACTCCTCCCTTTCTCTCCCTCTCCGCACTCCTCCCTTTCTCTCCCTCTCTGCCCTCCTCCCTTTCTCTCCCTTTCCCTCCATCTCCCCTCTCTGCCCTCCTCCCTTTCTTTCCCTTTCCTCCCTCCTCCCTTTCTCTCCCTCTCCACCCTCCTCGCTTTCTCTCCCTCTCCGCCCTCCTCCCTTTCCCTCCATCTCCCCTCTCCGCCCTCCTCCCTTTCTCTCCCTCTCTGCCCTCCTCCCTTTCTCTCCCTCTCCGCCCTCCTCGCTTTCTCTCCCTCTCCGCCCTCCTCCCTTTCCCTCCATCTCCCCTCTCCGCCCTCCTCCCTTTCTCTCCCTCTCTGCCCTCCTCCCTTTCTCTCCCTCTCCGCCCTCCTCCCTTTCTCTCCCTCTCCGCCCTCCTCCCTTTCTCTCCCTCTCTGCCCCCTTCCTTTCTCTCCCTCTCTGCCCTCCTCCCTTTCTCTGCCCTCCTCCCTTTCTCTCCCTCTCCGCCCTCCTCCCTCCCTCTCCGCCCTCCTCCCTCCCTCTCCGCCCTCCTCCCTCCCTCTCCGCCCTCCTCCCTCCCTCTCCGCCCTCCGCCCTCCTCCCTCCCTCTCCGCCCTCCCTCTCCGCCCTCCTTCCGCCCTCCGCCCTCCTCCCTTTCCCTCCCTCTCTGCCCTCCTCCTCCCTCCTCCCTTTCTCTCCCTCTCTGCCCTCCTCCCTTTCTCTCCCTCTCTGCCCTCCTCCCTTTCCCTCCATCTCCCCTCTCCGCCCTCCTCCCTTTCTCTCCCTCTCCGCCCTCCTCCCTTTCTCTCCCTCTCCGCCCTCCTCCCTTTCTCTCCCTCTCCGCCCTCCTCCCTTTCCCTGCCTCTCCGCCCTCCTCCCTTTCCCTCCCTCTCCGCCCTCCTCCCTTTCTCTCCCTCTCCGCCCTCCTCCCTTTCTCTCCCTCTCCGCCCTCCTCCCTTTCTCTCCCTCTCCGCCCTCCTCCCTTTCTCTCCCTCTCCGCCCTCCTCCCTGTCTCTCCCTCTCCGCCCTCCTCCCTTTCTCTCCCTCTCTGCCCTCCTCCCTTTCCCTCCCTCTCCGCCCTCCTCCCTTTCCCTCCCTCTCCGCCCTCCTCCCTCCCTCTCCGCCCTCCTCCCTTTCTCTCCCTCTCCGCCCTCCTCCCCCCCTCTCCGCCCTCCTCCCCCCCTCTCCGCCCTCCTCCCTTTTTCTCCCTCTCCGCCCTCCTCCCTTTCCCTCCCTCTCCGCCCTCCTCCCTTTCCCTCCCTCTCCGCCCTCCTCCCTTTCCCTCCCTCTCCGCCCTCCTCCCTTTCTCTCCCTCTCCGCCCTCCTCCCTTTCTCTCCCTCTCCGCCCTCCTCCCTTTCTCTCCCTCTCCGCCCTCCTCCCTTTCTCTCCCTCTCCGCCCTCCGCCCTCCCTCTCCGCCCTCCTCCCTCCCTCTCCGCCCTCCTCCCTCCGTCTCCGCCCTCCTCCCTTTCCCTCCCTTTCTGCCCTCCTCCTCCCTCCTCCCTTTCTCTCCCTCTCTGCCCTCCTCCCTTTCCCTCCATCTCCCCTCTCCGCCCTCCTCCCTCTCCGCCCTCCTCCCTTTCTCTCCCTCTCCGCCCTCCTCCCTTTCTCTCCCTCTCCGCCCTCCTCCCTTTCTTTCCCTCTCCGCCCTCCTCCCTTTCTCTCCCTCTCCGCCCTCCTCCCTCCCTCTCCGCCCTCCGCCCTCCTCCCTCCCTCTCCGCCCTCCTCCCTCCTTCTCTGCCCTTCTCCCTTCTCCCGCCCTCCTCCGTTTCCCCTTCTCCGGCCCTTCTTCCTTTTTAATTTCTCCGGCCCTCCTCCCTTTCCCTCCGTCTTCCCTCTCCGCCCTCCTCCGTCTCCCCTCTCCGGCCCTCCTCCCTTTCCCTCCGTCTTCCCTCTCGGCCCTCCTCCGTCTCCCCTCTCCCTCCGTCTCCCCTCCTCCCTTTCCCTCCATCTCCCCTCTCCCTCAGTCTCCCTCTTAGTGTCGTCCTATTAGAGGGATAATGTGTGGACAATAGATCTCCCCCTGGGTCAGTGGCCTACCTATCCCAGTCTCCTCTCTCGCTGAGCCCCAGACCTGTTGGTGTGACTGTAGCCTGATAAGTTGCTCGGGTTGCAGGGAGGACACTGGAACAACGTAGATAATCCTCTCTATTGAACTTTATGGGGCTCATTTCATAATTCTCCCTTTCACTGTGACTCGGGAGGGGAATTATTATGTGTGTGTGTGTGTGTGTGTGTGTGTGTGTGTGTAAGGAGACTAGCACTGGCACCAGCTTAGTCTGCTTCATTGCTGCTGCTCTCACTCCTTTAAGATAAAACACGCTGTCATACACTCTTCAGTCTTTGGCTCTCACGTCTGTATCGAAATGTAGTTGAAAGGCGAGCAACACACACACTATCGCTTAGTAAACTGCAACACAAAGAAACAAGTTCACCCTTTTGCACACGCTCATACTGCCATGCTAACAGTACTGCCCCCGCATGCAATAGAAACCATTGTGGGATAAAATTTGCCTTCAGAGTATTCATTGAACAATGGCCTATTAGTATAATCCCTCCATACAGCTGTCTGTCTTCCCTCTCTTCCCTCCCTCCATCCCTTTGTCTTCACCAGTTAGCAACGTAGGGATATGAATTCACTGTCAGCAAAGCCGAATAACTCAATTTAAACGATAGAATGAGGCACAAGTGCCTTTCAGGATGAGGAGAGCGAGAGCGGCACTTACTAGTTAGATGGAACAAGGACTCTCCAGTTCATTTGTGTGTTTAGCACTAAATGCCCTTCTATTGGATGCCAGGGCTGCCTGGCTCGTCACTGCTGCTGCTAGAGGAGAGGACAATTCCCCTTCACTCTGAGAAATATGGGGCTTCAACAAAGGACTTCCGTCAAAGTCATAGGCGTCACTGCCCTCTTTTGAAATCGACAGTGTAGAATAAAAAGTTAGGCTAACGACCGTATGTTCCTTGCTTTGCTGCTTAGTCAAATTGCCATCAAAGGTAGATTAGCAGTGTTTTTCACCGTTTCCAAAGAGTTTCATACGATGTCATAAATCCTCTGATCAAGTGGCGTTGTACAGGTGACCTGATGTTGTGTAATGCGTTCTCCTATCATAACTGTCTCCGTTGACTGGTTCACTTTCATCATATCCTCTTTTGAAGGACTCTAGCCAGCCTCATTGAATCGAAACCAAAAAATTAAGAATCGTGGCTTGACTCGAATATCCACATTGTCCTAAACTAAACGATAGGCAATTATTTATAAAATGACCCCCTGGAAATCTGTGTTTAGCTGTTGATATTGGTCACGGCCATTACATTAGTCATTAGCCACAAAGAGAAGCATGTGTAGTTCTCTCTCTCTCTCACGCCTCCTCTAAAGGCCCATTAGTACGTCTAACTAGGGTGTGATCATTCCTATTAGTTATTATGATCAGAGCACTGACTTTCTGTCCGCACTACTGACTGACTGCTGCTTTCAGATGCCTTTGCTCTCTTTATTTAGTCTCTCTCTCTCATTCTCTCTGGCAAGTGTCATTCTGATCCCTTTACGCTTTCTTTCGTTCTCTCGCTCTCTCTCTGTCCCCCTCTTTTCTAATGCTGCTCTAAAAGGCTGTGTGTTATCAGTGACGCACAGCCAGGCCCAGGACTCTCTGTTGTGTAAAAGGGGAGAACAATACCAGTTTGAAAAAAAGAGATCTCTCCAAGGATGGCGTGGTACTTTTAAAACTTTTTAAGCGCTGTCCGAGGTGCTGACATGGCACATTATGCAAGCGCCCCCATCAAAGGTTGCGAAATATCAGTGGGTTTTTATGGAAGCGCTGCTGTCCAATGTTCTAAAGTATCAGTGAAAAGGCTTGGATGCACCAAGGTTGCTATCTGTCATCCATTATTAATATTGTAGATGCACTGTCCAAGGTTCTGAAAAATTGGACCAAAACTGAAGTTGCAGTAGACAGGCTGCCTAAATGTTAGATGGCTACTGTAGAAGAGCTGTCCAAGGTCCTGAAAAGCAGTTCTGCTGTATGTAGGTTGTCATGGCTGAGAATGTGCTGTCCAAGGCCTCGAAGCTGCAGCAATTGCTCTAGGCCAGGGCTGCCCAACCCTCTTCCTGGAGTCCAACCCTAATATAACACACCTGATTCTACTTATTAGCTGCTCAACAAGACCTTAACTAGCTGAATCAGATCTGCTAAATTAGGGTTGGACTGAAAACCTACAGGACAGTAGATCTCCAGAAAGAGGGTTGGGCAGCCCTACTCTAGGGTGTTGAACCACTGCTCTAGCTGTTTGCTGTCTATGGTGCTGAAAGACTCTCGAGACTCTCAAATATCCTTTTGTGTCCTTAATGCCCTGGCTTGTTTTCTAGTAGCTGCTGTGTTTTTAAAGTTCCAGGATAAAAACATGTTGTCCTACAAGCTTAATTCCTGAACAGATGGTATCAATGCACTTACGAAAATATATTTTATCAGTTGGAAATATTATGCGATAGTGGCACTTTTGAGATTAGGCAAATCCCCAAATATAATGTGGGCTGTTATTACTTTAAGTGCAGATATTCAAGTGTGTAATCACCTAATTTTCCTCTAATGGCTAGTATGTAGGTTTATGTTCTAAAGTTATGTCCAAGAGTAAATCTCAACTACAGTGGCTATTTCCTCTTTATAAAAAGTTCTACATTCGCTTTATGAGTAGTGCGTGACCCTAGGGATTTTAATGCATAATCAACCCACCCACCCCCAAAAAACTGAATTTGTATCAATTTCCTGCACTCATCTGAGATCATTTCCACACTGTCATGTAGGGCTGCGCGTTATGGGCAAAAAAATCTAGAACTTATGTTTAACATGTATTGCAACTGATTTTAGTTGGAATCATGCGTACAGTTGGAATCATGGCAAACAATATAGATTGTTCTAATTCTACACTTGGAATACAGTGTTTGACATGACGACAAATTAAATTGCCGGGGAGGAGTTATTGTTACAGAGTAGGAACCAAAGTATTGGTCAGTGTTTCCTAGGGGACCCTATAATAAGCAAAGTGGAAACCGCATCATAGTCATCAACATTGTTGCATGTGCTGTATTGCCCATGCAGACTGAACACTGGGTGTCTGGTCGAGCAACAACAAATGCACTCCTTGAGTGACGGGGTGGGACTAGGGAGGGGGGGATGGAGAGGTGGAGGGAGAGAGAGGGATGACTCAAGTAGCAGCGTAAACTATACAAATTGACGTTACACATGGCATATCACGTTTAACAAGCCAAACATTCAAATACCATTCTAGAAGGTCAGGTAAAAACCCAAACCGATTGGTGCATCAATACCCATATATTGTATATTAGGGTATACCGCCCAGCCCTAATACTGGTGATGTAATGCATGTAATCAAGACTAGTGACTAGGCTGAACTACTTTATTGAGGAAAAATGTAGGTTTTATTGTCACATACACCAGACGGGTGCAGTGAAATGTGGTGTTTTACAGGGTCAGCCATAGTAGCACGACGCCTCTGTAGAAAATGAGGGTTAAGTGCCTTGCTCAAGGGCACATCAACAGAGTTTCACCTTGTTAGCTCACTCTGACTGTGATATGGGGTTGTCTCACCTAGCTATCGGAGTAGAGGTGCGTCTGTAAGTCGCTCTGGATGCGAGTGTCTGCTTACTGACCGAAATGTCTGATGTATTGAGACCATGAGATGACGAGTGGTGCTTGAGGCAGACTGGCGAAATGTAACGACGTTTGACTTCGACTAACCTAATGCTGTTCTCCCTCCCTCTATCTTTTCTGTTCTTTCTTTCAGTGGTCCTGCTGAACTCAAAAGAAACTCAGGCAGAGCTCGGTTGGACGTCGCACCCCTCCAATGGCGTGAGTGTACCAGCCTGTTGTATACTTTTGAATGTACATGTGACCATGCATATCTGAAAAGGTGTGTGTGTGTCTGTCTGTCAGTGTACATCTACACTACAGCTGGGATGATAAACCAGAAATGATCGACACTGACTTACCGCAGGCATTTTCCAATGACTTTTACCGCAGGCATTTTACTGATACCTTTCATTGCGATAAGTAGTCTATACTATAGAAATGTGAAGTTTTAGCATGAAATAAGTTTGCTAACAATGGTAATTGTTAATGGGACAATGGATGGCTACAGCCATCAAACTAGTAGTAGTTGAAAGGACAAGTGTGGTGCACATTAATGTTCTGAATTTATCGTTTGGGTTTATTGTTATCGCATTAATTTATCACAATATGGCCTAGCTCTTATCGACACGCCCTTTGTGCCACGGAGTAGTCCAGCTAGCTTCTAGCTCAAACTGAGAGCAGGTCCCCTGACCTCAGTGGACATAGTTCCAGGGAGCACTCTGCCCAAACAGACTGTGAGTGGACAGCTGTCCCCACCTCTCTGCCCCTGTCCTCCTCCTCCTTCCCCTCGCTCACCCCTCCCTGAACCAAACAGAGCAGAGCTCGTCACTTCACGCTAATCGATGGCCTAATCCTGGACAGGATGTCACTGCACCCACCGCCAGAGAGAGACACACACACACACACACACACACACAGCCACACACAGCCACATAAATTGTCCCCTCCGCTATCGATTTGGCTTGTAAAAACCGCACGCTAACTTATGAGTGACTGGAAGATAAATAATACTCGGTGGAGGAACGTTTTTAAGAATCACTGAAGACAAAGTGGTTTTTGAAGTCACTGGCTATCATTTATCTTCCACTCATACGTTTTGTCGCTGAACTATAAGACTGTGAATGATTTATCGTGCTCTTTTTTATGAATCGATGGGGCTTCAAATTTTGAAGTGGAAATGAATGGACTTGTCCAATTCATATACTTCAGCCAGACTGCTGAAGTATGTGAAGCGTATGTTTTCAAGTCATTGCAGTGCAGCAGTCTTTCGTAACTCGTTGTCTGTCAGCAAACCACAAGACCAAGGCTTAGATAAACTACCCCAGTCCAATGTTGCTGCTATAAATCAACTTGTGGAAGCTACACTTAGTCAATGGATGGATACAGTTCCACTGAAGTTAGCGCGCGCACACACACACACACACATTCTGAATCATGTTGAGTCTGTCACCATAGACTTAGCAGCACCCAGGACCATACCATTACCAAATTGGCTGCTTTGTCAATGTAAAAGGCAATCTCCATATCCATCCTTAAAATGGTCAATTGGTATAAGTCAGACATAAACATAATATTTCTTTACCGAAACTAATTGAACACTTTCTATATTTCCTACAACTCGGTGTGATACACAGGCTATGTATTTGTGTGTGCCGATGAAACCGTGAATGTGCCCAAAATGGTGGGAGGCAGAGTGGTGTGAGGAGGCACAGGCGCATGTTCCCAAAGCATCTCGCCTCTTATTCATTTGTGATTTATAAGGCAAAACTGATCCTAGATCAGCACTCCTACTATGAGAACCTTAATGAATACATAGCCAGGAGTTTGTGACCCTGTGACCTAACCAGGGACATGTCCTGACTCTTGTGATGTCAATTAAACATTACACAATACAGAAGGGCATTTTTCGATAATATATTTCAACATGTTCAGTTGTTTGGCTAGCTAATGCAGTCCCACTAGGGCGTTTAGCAGAGCTGCAGCGTTGCTCACTCAGCACACACGGTGAGTCGGTTTTACCTGCAGTCAAATGATGACGGCCATGTGGGCACGTCTCCTGCAATCTGTTCTTTATTTACCCAGTTAATTCTGGACGTGGCAGCCATTTGCATTTTCCCTCCCCATAGTGTCAGTGGGCAGCTGTGAGCTGCTTTACAGCTCTATAGTCTCTGTGGAGGCCCCCGCCACTGTAGTTTGTCTTTCTCTCTGTTGTCTTGTCTCTCTGTTGTGGGAGAGAGAGGCACGCGCACACACACTGGGGGCTCATTTGCTCCTCAATATCATGTGTGGTTTTGTCTGTGGAGAGTGGAGGCACATTAACACACACTCTGGAGGATCATTTAGTCTTTCTCTTGCTTCACGAGTACAGAACCCTAGTGCCAGTCTCTGCAGGCACAAACCCACACATGATATTTACCCTCTGTCTGGATGATAATGTCATACAGTTGACCCACAACAACTCCCAATTTGTTGTGGGTCAACTGTAGGACTTCCCAATGTATACACAGTTGAAGACGGAAGTTTACATACACCTTAGCCAAATACATTTAAACTCAGTTTTTCACAATTCCTGACATTTAATCCTAGTAACAATTCCCTGTCTTATGTCTGTTAGGATCACCACTTTATTTTAAGAATGTGACATGTCAGAATAATAGTAGAGGGAATTATTTATTTCAGCTTTTATTTATTTCATCACATTCCGAGTGGGTCAGAAGTTTACACACACTCAATTAGTATTTGGTAGCATTGCCTTTAAATTGTTTAACTTGGGTCAAACGTTTTGGGTAGCCTTCCACAAGCTTCCCACAATAAGTTGGGTGAATTTTGGCCCATTCCTCCTGACAGAGCTGGTGTAACTGAGTCAGGTTTGTAGGCCTCCTTGCTCACACACGCTTTTTCAGTTCTGCCCACAAATTTCCTATAGGATTGAGGTCAGGGCTTTGTGATGGCCACTCCAATACCTTGACTTTCTTGTCCTTAAGCCATTTTGCCACAACTTTGGAAGTATGCTTGGCGTCATTGTCCATTTGGAAGACCCATTTGCCACCAAGCTTTAACTTCCTGACTGATGTCTTGAGATGTTCTTTCAATATATCCACATAATTTTCCTACCTAATGATGCCATCTATTTTGTGAAGTACACCAGTCCTTCCTGCAGCAAAGCACCCCCACAATATGATGCTGCCACCCCTGTGCGTCACGGTTGGGATGGTGTTCTTTGGCTTGCAAGCCTCCCCCGTTTTCCTCTAAACATAACGATGGTCATTATGGACAAACAGTTCTATTTTTGTTTCATCAGACCGGATGACATTTCTCCAAAATGTACGATCTTTGTCCCATGTGCAGTTGCAAACCGTAGTCTGGCTTCTTCCTTGCTTAGCGGCCTTTCAGATTATGTCGATATAGGGCTTGTTTTACTGTGGATATTGATACTTTTGTACCGGTTTCCTCCAGCATCTTCACGGTCCTTTGCTGTTGTTCTGAGATTGATTTGCACTTTTCACACCAAAGTACGTTTATCTCTAGGAGACAGAACGCGTCTCCTTCCTGAGCGGTATGATGGCTGCATGGTCCCATGGTGTTTATACTTGCATACTATTGTTTGTACAGATGAACGTGGCACCTTCAGGCATTTGGAAATTGCTCCCAAGGATGAACCAGACTTGTGTAGGGCTACTATTTTTTTTTCTGAGGTCTTGGCTGATTTCTTTTGATTTTCCCATGTCAAGCAAAGAATCACTGAGTTTGAAGGTAGGCCTTTAAATACACCCACAGGTACACCTCCAGTTGACTCAATTGATGTCAATTAGCCTATCAGAAGCTTCTAAAGCTATTATTTTTTTATTTGACCTTTTATTTAACTAGGCAAGTCAGTTAAGAACAAATTCTTATTTTCAATGACTGCCTAGGAACAGTGGGTTAACTGCCTGTTCAGGGGCAGAACGACAGATTTGTACCTTGTCAGCTCAGGGATTTGAACTTGCAACCTTCCGGTTACTGTAGTGAATTCTAAGTGAAATAGTCTGTCTAAACAATTGTTGGAAAACATACTTGTATCATGCACAAAGTAGATGTCCTAACCGACTTGCCAACACTATAGTTTAACATTTGTGGAGTGGTTGAAAAACGAGTTTTAATGACTCCAACATAAGTGTATCTAAACTTCCGACTTCAACTGTATGTATTTCTCTGTCGGTCTCTTTTATTTTATTTGTAGTTTTTTTTCTGGCTCCTCAATCCCCCTTTATCTCAACAACATTCCGCTGAAAAGGCAGCGCGTGAAATTCAAGTGTTTTTTAGAAATATATAACTTTCACACATTAACAAGTCCAATACAGCAAATGAAAGATAAACATCTTATTAATCTACCCATCGTGTCCGATTTTAAAAAGAAACATTTTTTTAAAATGCTTTACAGCGAAAATCACAACATATGATTGTTAGGTCATAGCCAAGTCAAAAAAACACAGCCATTTTCCAACCAAGGATAGGAGTCACAAAAAGCAGATATATTGATAAAATTAATCATTAACCTTTGATCTTCATCAGATGACACTCATAGGACATCATGTTACACAATACATGTATGTTTTGTTCGATAATATGCATATTTGTATCCAAAACTCTCAGTTTACATTGGCGTGTTACGTGCAGTAATGTTTTGATTCCAAACATCCGGTGATTTTGCAGAAATACTCATAATAAACATTGATAAAAGATAGACTTCTCCTTAATGCGCCCGCTGTGTCAGATTTCAAAAAAACTTTACGGAAAAAGCATAATCTGAGAACGGCGCTCAGAGCCCAATCCAGCCAGAGAAATATCCACCATTTGAGTAAAAAGTTAGAAATAACACTCTAAATATTCACTTACCTTTGATCTTCCTCAGAAGGCACTCCCAGGACTCCCAGTTCGACAATAAATGACTGATTTGTTCCATAAAGTCCATAATTTATGTCAAAATAGCCACTTGTTGTTAGTGTGTTCAGCCCAGTAATCCATCTTCATGAGGAGCGAGCACTTCGTCCAGACATGAACTCGAAAGGTTCCGTTACAGGTCGTAGAAAACAAGTCAAACGATGTATGGAATCAATCTTTAGGAGGTTTTTAACATAAAACATCAATAAGCTTCCAACCGGAGAATTCCTATGTCTGAAGAAAAGCACTGGAACAAGAGCTAACTCTGTCAGGAGCACGCGTCACGAGCCTGAGACACTCTGCCAGACCACTGATTCAAACAGGTCTCATGAGCCCCTCCTTTATAGTAGAATCCTCAAACCAGTTTCTAAAGACGGTTGACATCTAGTGGAATCCGTCGGAAGTGCAACTTGACTCCATAGACACTGTGTATTCGGTAGGCCAAGCTTTGAAAAACTACAAACCTCAAATATCCCACATCCTGGTTGGATTTTTCTCAGGTTTTTGCCTGCCATATGAGTTCTGTTATACTCACAGACATCATTCAAACAGTTTCAGAAACTTCAGTGTTTTCTATCAAATACTAATAATAATATGCTAATAATAATTAGCATCTGGGACAGAGTAGGAGGCAGTTCACTCTGGGCACGCTTTCCATCCAAAAGTGAAAATGCTGCCGCCTATCCCAAAAAGGTTAACTCTCACCCTCTCTAAATATTTCTCTTCCTCTCTCATCCCTCTATCCCTTTCCTCACCATCTCCCCAGTGGGAGGAGATCAGTGGCGTGGATGAGAAGTACAAGCCCATCAGGACCTACCAGGTGTGTAACGTGATGGAGCCGGCGCTGCAGAACAACTGGCTGCAGACGGGCTGGGTGGCGCGGCGCGGCGGCCAGCGCATCTTCGTGGAGCTGCAGTTCACGCTACGCGACTGCAACAGTATCCCGGGCGTGGCAGGCACCTGCAAGGAGACCTTCAACCTGCTCTACGTGGAGTCGGACAAAGACCTGAGCCGGGTGACCCGCGAGGAACGCTACACCAAGATTGACACCATCGCCGCCGACGAGAGCTTCACGCAGGGCGACCTGGGCGAGAGGAAGATGAAGCTCAACACGGAGGTGCGGGAGATCGGACACCTGAACCGGAAAGGGTTCCACCTGGCTTTCCAGGATGTGGGGGCATGCGTGGCCCTGGTGGCGGTGCGGGTGTACTACAAGCGCTGCCTGGCCACGGTGCAGAACCTGGCTGTGTTTTCTGATACTGTTGCGGAGGCAGCGTTCGCCACACTCGTGGAAGTCAGGGGAGCCTGCGTCAACAACTCTGAGGTTGACACGGACAGCCCTCCCAGGATGCACTGCAGCGCTGAGGGGGAGTGGCTGGTGCCCATCGGGAAGTGCAGCTGTTCAGCGGGTTACGAGGAGGGTCACAGCAGCTGTGAAGGTAAGAAAAAAAGCGGGATGGATGGATGGAAGGAGGGATGGATGGATGGAAGGAGGGATGGATGGATGGAAGGAGGGAGTTATGTAAAGTGAGTGAGGGAACGATAGAAGAAAAGAGTGACGAATGTATGGAGGGTGGAAACAAATGCGGGGCAGTGGACTTTGTTTTTGTGGTAATCACCGTGCAGAAATGTTCTGTTTTTGACCTGAACCAGTTCTGTCTGGCTGTTGGAGACATTTCATCGACAACCTGTAATCATGTTTGAGGCAGGCAACATTGTGAAGGGAAGTGGGTGAAACGATTTTATGAATAGGATGAGTCAGGCACTGCACTGTCCTCAGGTAGTCATTGTATTCAACAAGACAGCATTTGTAATATTGATGACTGTAGTGAATTGCTGTGTTAAGGATGTGGCACGTGGACAGTTCATGGCCAACTAACATACACACACCCTTGGGCCAGTGTTAAGGCAGTGGGCGCTGTGAGTGCTCTGACGCAGGACTAGAGATTCTGGCTCATCCTCACAGCCAGTGGTTCAGACGGTCTTAGCAGAGAGAACGACTGGTGTCTGCCATCAGCTTTCGCAGCCCATCTTGTGTCTTTTTGAAAATGGGTGAGAGAGACTGGGCGAGAGAGACTGGGCGAGAGAGAGTGAGACACTGAGAATGAAGTGTTACTGCTTTAATGAGAAGAGTCCCTCAGGGCTGACTTGCTTGGACTTTCCTGACAGAATATACAGTATGAGTGTGTGTGTGAATGTGTGAGCTTAATACCTGTTCCAGGAAGTTATGCATTATTTGTGTGTTTTACAGGGAGTTTTGAGTGAGTAATAGAGGATGTGAGAGAGGCTAACAGAAACGCAGAGAGCGAGAGAGGGCGAGAGACAGATCGAGAGAGAGGGGAGATAGCATATTGGTAGAGAGAGCGCTCTAGCCTCATTGGGACTCTAGTGGGAGATTGGCCCTGTCATTGCCCATCAGTGGCAGCCCCAGTGGAGTACTGCTCTATTCAGTGTTAATGGCGTGAATATGCACGGCCAGCACTGCCCAAGCACTCTCGCACTCCCACAGGCCATACAGCACAAGCACTATTGATCAGCCATAACGCTCCACTAAACTGAGGAATTAGGCTCGGAATCCACACACACACAGACAAACACACATCAGCCTATTCTAGCATTTCATTTTACACACCCAATACGGTGTGTGTGTGTGTGTGTGTGTGTGTGTGTGTGTGTGTGTGTGTGTGTGTGTGTGTGTGTGTGTGTGTGTGTGTGTGTGTGTGTGTGTGTGTGTGTGTGTGTGTGTGTGTGTGTGTGTGTGTGTGTGTGTGTGTGTGTGTGTGTGGCAAAAGGTGTTTCTATGCGCGAGAGGCTTTTTTGCTTACTGTTTTAAAATGTTTTTCGACAGTGTATTTGAGTACTTTCTCTTGTGTGTCCTGTATCTTATTTAGATTTGGGAGTAATTGCGCTTCCTTGTGTGTGTGCGCTGCTCAGTAGTATTGAGTAGAGGCCTGAGGAGGTACTGATAGGGTGTAAAGAGAGAGACTGTGTTCTGTGGAGCAGTGCAGAGCTGATGATACACTGGCTAGAGCTGCTGCATGCCCTTCTGTGATTAGGTGTGTGTGCCCGTGCGTGTAGAAGGAGAGAAAGAAAGACGGGGGTTTTGTGTGTGAGAGGGAAGGGCATGATACGATACGTAGCTACACACACTCTCTGTCGCACACACACCTTGTTTCCTTTGTCTGTGTTGTTGTGTGTAAGGGAGGAGGGATTGATGCAATGTAATGTGCTGAACAGTAAAGCTGGGCTGAATGTCAAACCAAACACTAGGCCCCTAAGCCCTTAATCAAGTCGAGTCTGCAAGTGTTTTGGCCAAAATGAGCACTGAGAAGATGTGCACTCGACATCCCAACTGCCACTTATCAATATTCCAAAATTGGGACTAGTTTCAGGAAAATAGGCAAGCTATTTTTTATCAAAATGTGTTTTTTGGCAGAAATGCCTTCTGGAACGTGGACTTTCATGTGACTTAATAACAAACTTGTATGCCATCTGTAAATACGAATAAAATTATTAAATTACGAGCCTGGTTGGTTTAGCCACAGATAAAGTCAGCAACCTTCGCGTTAGCCATGATTGGCTGAGACAATGGATGGGCTGGACATGCCGAGAGATGAGTTCGAATTGGTCTGACATGTAGCATGCTTCTGTCTATAACATGAGCTGCTCAGTATGTGTAGGTCATCCTTTCTAATGCGGCCTTTTTTAAAGGTATCACATAGTAGAACTGCATAACTGTTGCTCTCCACTTACTGGGGGACTGATTTTTGAAATCAGTGGAATTAGAGTATGATAGCTCAGGAGATGGAGAAAATTCTGGGGTTTGATTTCAAACATGTAGACGGAGTCGAAAAGAGAGAACACAGAAAGAAGGCTGTTGTATAAAACACTTGTCTCCGGATTACATCTTCAAACTCAGAGCAACCATGGCATCCGTGACTGAGAGGGAGTAGTGTCTATCTATGTAAGATAGTCTAGCTAGCTACATTTTCAGATATTACACGTTTCGAATTTGGTCAGAAAGTCGTTTTCATTTCAAGTTAGTGTACTGTTAGCTAACTAACGTTACATGTATGATCTGTGTAGTTATAGTATTTGTGCCATTTGCATTGCTAGTTCTAGCCTAATGTTAGCTTGCTAACATTGAACTTGTTGGTTAGCTACCTGCAGATTCATGCAGGGTAGTAATGTTATGAGTTGGGATTATGGTTCATATCTAAACAAGACTCCACTATGCAAGTAACCATTTCAATAGAATGTTCATGAGGTCACTGCAACAACTGTTGATAGAAGTAGCTGGTAAATTCGCTCTGGTTATCTACTCTGACTTTAGAGCACTCTCGTCTGAGTGTCCCAGAGCGCAGAATTACTAACTGACAAATTTACGAATGCTCAACACCCGTTGAATATGGCCGGTGTCTGTAAACGATGGCAAAAAAGAGGAACTAAATTGTTGCCAGCAGCACAGTTGCAGTCAACAATGCTCTGGATAAAATAAAAACAGCCTAACCAGCTCTGCCAGGGCGAGTAAAATGGTCAGAGTGAGGCGTTCTCTCATTTGTCTGGAAGTAGCTAGCAAGCTAGCCAACATTAGCCAGTTAATAACTTGGGTGCTTGACTACTGTTGTTAGGTCGGAACGCTCGGATCAACCCTACTCCTCGGCCAGAGCGTCCAGTGTGCGCTCCGAGAGCAAAACGCTCTGAATTTACGAACAGACAATTTGACAATGCTCTGCGTTTACAAACACCCAGAGCGCACTCTGGCACTCCAGATTAAATTCACAAAAACACGCCGATACCGATCTCCAGAACAATAACCGATATTTCAAATTTTAGTGGCCTTTTAAGCATTCTAGTACAGTTAAATAGTTAACATACACACATGGACTCAGCGGTCTAAGGCACTGCATCTCAGTGCAAGAGGTGTCACTACAGTCCCTGGTTCGAATCCAGACTGTATCACATCCGGCCGTGATTGGGAGTCCCATAGGTCGGCGCATAATTGGCCCAGCGTTGTCCGGGCCGTCACTTTTAAATAAGAATTTGTTCTTAACTGACTTGCCTAGTTAAATAAAGTTATTTTGTTGGCATTTACATACAGTGCCTTGCGAAAGTATTCGGCCCCCTTGAACTTTGCGACCTTTTGCCACATTTCAGGCTTCAAACATAAATATATAAAACTGTATTTTTTTGTGAAGAATCAACAACAAGTGGGACACAATCATGAAGTGGAACGACATTTATTGGATATTTCAAACTTTTTTAACAAATCAAAAACTGAAAAATTGGGCGTGCAAAATTATTCAGCCCCTTTACTTTCAGTGCAGCAAACTCTCTCCAGAAGTTCAGTAAGGATCTCTGAATGATCCAATGTTGACCTAAATGACTAATGATGATAAATACAATCCACCTGTGTGTAATCAAGTCTCTGTATAAATGCACCTGCACTGTGATAGTCTCAGAGGTCCGTTAAAAGCGCAGAGAGCATCATGAAAGATTAAGGAACACACCAGGCAGGTCCGAGATACAGTTGTGAAGAAGTTTAAAGCCGGATTTGGATACAAAAAGATTTCCCAAGCTTTAAACATCCCAAGGAGCACTGTGCAAGCGATAATATTGAAATGGAAGGAGTATCAGACCACTGCAAATCTACCAAGACCTGGCCATCCCTCTAAACTTTCAGCTCATACAAGGAGAAGACTGATCAGAGATGCAGCCAAGAGGCCCATGATCACTCTGGATGAACTGCAGAGATCTACAGCTGAGGTGGGAGACTCTGTCCATAGGACAACAATCAGTCGTATATTGCACAAATCTGGCCTTTATGGAAGAGTGGCAAGAAGAAAGCCATTTCTTAAAGATATCCATAAAAAGTGTTGTTTAAAGTTTGCCACAAGCCACCTGGGAGACACACCAAACATGTGGAAGAAGGTGCTCTGGTCAGATGAAACCAAAATTGAACTTTTTGGCAACAATGCAAAACGTTATGTTTGGCGTAAAAGCAACACAGCTCATCACCCTGAACATACCATCCCCACTGTCAAACATGGTGGTGGCAGCATCATGGTTTGGGCCTGCTTTTCTTCAGCAGGGACAGGGAAGATGGTTAAAATTGATTGGAAGATGGATGGAGCCAAATACAGGACCATTCTGGAAGAAAACCTGATGGAGTCTGCAAAATACCTGAGACTGGGACGGAGATTTGTCTTTCAACAAGACAATGATCCAAAACATAAAGCAAAATCTACAATGGAATGGTTCAAAAATAAACATATCCAGGTGTTAGAATGGCCAAGTCAAAGTTCAGACCTGAATCCAATCGAGAATCTGTGGAAAGAACTGAAAACTGCTGTTCACAAATGCTCTCCATCCAACCTCACTGAGCTCGAGCTGTTTTGCAAGGAGGAATGGGAAAACATTTCAGTCTCTCGATGTGCAAAACTGATAGAGACATACCCCAAGCGACTTACAGCTGTAATCGCAGCAAAAGGTGGCGCTACAAAGTATTAACTTAAGGGGCTGAATAATTTTGCACGCCAATTTTTCAGTTTTTGATTTGTTAAAAAAAGTTAGAAATATCCAATAAATGTTGTTCCACTTCATGATTGTGTCCCACTTGTTGTTGATTCTTCACAAAAAAATACAGTTTTATATCTTTATGTTTGAAGCCTGAAATGTGGCAAAAGGTCGCAAAGTTCAAGGGGGCCGAATACTTTCGCAAGGCACTGTATGTCCCCATTACCAGTAAAACAATCAAAACCTATTTCTTTAACTTACTTGCTATGCTGTTTCGTTGTTCATTTGTTCAGTCGTTTTCATTCTCAACCAGGATTTCTATGGAACGCCAATTGGGTCTTTGACGTGTCAAATAAGCTGTGTTGACCAATCAGAACTTGAATATGACTGCACATCACATAATGATTTAATGCGTTTATACATTTTTACATGGTGTAATCAATGTGTAATTACTATCACTCGTATTTCATATGTCACAACGATTCATCGATACGTATGTTATGATGCTGGTAAAGTTGTCTCGTGCACCTACAGTGCTTGTCATAAAAAAAAGCTAGCAAGCCATTGGATGCAAACAATGTTCTTCCACAAAAACATAGCAAAACAACATTATCGGTTTCATTAGCTTTAGTTAGCTAGTTAACTATATAGTTAGGTGTCATCTAAAATAACCCTAATTTATAAGACCGTTCTTATTTGATTAATGGTGGTCGGACCCATCTATGTGAAGCTTGCCACAATAAGGATTATCCACAATCGTGGACTTGGAGGTTAGCCTTAAATAAAATTATGGCATAATTATACTATTTGTATTAATTTACATCACTGCCAATTACATACTTTTATTTAGAATGCAAACGGCTTAGCTAGCAAGGATAGGTTTTTGTGTACATGATCAAACATTGACAATACACCTAAACTCCTTAGCTAGATGTCCAATCGTGCTGCTAAGATCTCAAAATTAAACTTCAAAATGAATTATGGATTTCTTGATAAATTCTGACTATATTTTGAGGGTGACATAATAATGATTTGTTGTTGCTAGGTAACATGCTAAGATTAATGGGAAGAAGTTGCTGCCAAGGGTGCCGAGTCGGCATAGCATGCCCACTCGCTAAAGAGGCTTCTGAAGGGCACAGTGGAGCGCTCGATGACTCGACAACTAGCGTTTGCGATGACTGGTGAACGTGCATATTGAGGGATCGAATGCTCAAAGTGCTCAGTGTGTCGGTTTGAGATACAGCCCTGGTCTCCAGGGAAGGGAAGGCACCTGTCTAAGCTGTAGCCCTCCTCCCTCGACCCTCACCACGTGGTTTGTGGCGCTCTGAAACACTATCACTTATTCATATTTCACCTCAAAATGTGCTAGTGCGTGTGTGTGAGCTAGCACGTTTGTGCTAGTGGTTGCGTGCACGTCTGTGTGCGCTTGCTTGTGGTTTTCTTGTTTTAAGGCTAGCTGGTGTACAGTAACTGACTTCTCTATAATTACAGAGACAATGCCTGAAGCAGCTCCTCCTGTCATTATCTCTGTTTCATATACTCTGCTGTCCAGCTGGAGGCTTATCCACTTACACACTCACATTCCCTAGAGTACTCCCTAAGAGTGCACACTTCATGTCTTCTGTACTGCTGACTTCCTCAAACACCTCTGTCCTAGTCCCTCTCTCATACTCCACCTCATGCATCCTCCCTCTTTGGTATCTCTACCTCCTCTTCCCTGTCCCATCTCTCCTAGTCCCTCTCTCATACTGTACCTCCTTCGTCCTTCCTTTCTGGTATCTCTATCTCTTCCCTGTCCCATCTCTCCTAGTCCCTCTCTTATACTGTACCCCCTTCATCCTCCCTTTCTGGTATCTCGATCTCCTCTTCCCTGTCCCTCTCTCATACTGTACCTCTTTCCTCCTGTCATTATCTCCGTTTCATATACTCTGCTGTCCAGCTGGAGGCTTATCCACTTACACACTCACATTCCCTAGAGTACTCCCTAAGAGTGCACACTTCATGTCTACTGTACTGCTGACTTCCTCAAACACCTCTGTCCTAGTCCCTCTCTCATACTGTACCTCCTTCGTCCTTCCTTTCTGGTATCTCTATCTCTTCCCTGTCCCATCTCTCCTAGTCCCTCTCTCATACTGTACCTCCATCCTCCCTTTCTGGTATCTCTATCTCCTCTTCCCTGTCCCATCTCTCCTAGTCCCTCTCTCATACTGTACCTCCTTCGTCCTTCCTTTCTGGTATCTCTATCTCCTCTTCCCTGTCCCATCTCTCCTAGTCCCTCTCTCATACTGTACCTCCATCCTCCCTTTCTGGTATCTCTATCTCCTCTTCCCTGTCCCATCTCTCCTAGTCCCTCTCTCATACTGTACCCCCTTCACCCTCCCTTTCGGGTATCTCTATCTCCTCTTCCCTGTCCCATCTCTCCTAGTCCCTCTCTCATACTGTACCTCCATCCTCCCTTTCTGGTATCTCTATCTCCTCTTCCCTGTCCCATCTCTCCTAGTCCCTCTCTCATACTGTACCTCCTTCGTCCTTCCTTTCTGGTATCTCTATCTCCTCTTCCCTGTCCCATCTCTCCTAGTCCCTCTCTCATACTGTACCTCCATCCTCCCTTTCTGGTATCTCTATCTCCTCTTCCCTGTCCCATCTCTCCTAGTCCCTCTCTCATACTGTACCCCCTTCACCCTCCCTTTCGGGTATCTCTATCTCCTCTTCCCTGTCCCATCTCTCCTAGTCCCTCTCTCATACTGTACCTCCATCCTCCCTTTCTGGTATCTCTATCTCCTCTTCCCTGTCCCATCTCTCCTAGTCCCTCTCTCATACTGTACCTCCTTCGTCCTTCCTTTCTGGTATCTCTATCTCCTCTTCCCTGTCCCATCTCTCCTAGTCCCTCTCTCATACTGTACCCCCTTCACCCTCCCTTTCGGGTATCTCTATCTCCTCTTCCCTGTCCCATCTCTCCTAGTCCCTCTCTCATACTGTACCTCCTTCGTCCTTCCTTTCTGGTATCTCTATCTCCTCTTCCCTGTCCCATCTCTCCTAGTCCCTCTCTCATACTGTACCCCCTTCACCCTCCCTTTCGGGTATCTCTATCTCCTCTTCCCTGTCCCATCTCTCCTAGTCCCTCTCTCATACTGTACCCCCTTCACCCTCCCTTTCTGGTATCTCTATCTCCTCTTCCCTGTCCTTCTCTCACATCCCCTCTTTCCTCTCCACTGGTCCCACTCACTCTTCACTCTTAGCCCCACCATCTTTACTCCTTCTCTTTTGCTTCTCTGCTGTAGGGTCCGTAAGGCAGAGGGAGACAGGGTGAGTCAGGTTAACGGGCGTACATTCTGCGAGGCCAGAGACACCGTTATGGGAAGTATGTTTTATAGCTCTGGCCCTCTGTCACTCCCTCGCCTCCTTGTCCTCGCTTTACCTCTCTCGCTCTCTTGGGCACTTTCTCTGCTCTCTCTCCATCTCCTTCACCACGTTTCTCTTGCATTTTTCCCAACCCCATCGCTCTTTCTCTCTCTGGTCCTCCCCTGGCGTGGTGCCATCCTCGCCCATCTGTTGGAAAGCGGAGGCGGGTGGAGACCTCCCCTCCCTACCTCACGCCCACTAATGTTCACTGTCTCTCTGCGCTCAGTTTCAATAATTCACGCTCTGGCGGGAGACAAAACCCACGCTTCTTACTCAAGCATCTGATGTATTTATTTAGCCAGGCCATCGAGACGGCTCGCCGCTAATGCATGCATGCGCACACGCGCACACGCACACACACTTGAAATGGCTTGGCACAGACCCTCCTTTGCCTTCCTTCACCCGGGAGGAAGAGGAGATGAAGGGAGAGAAGGAAGGGGCTAGACTCTTGGCGCACGTTGTCCTGAGAACCGTTGGTCCAACACGCCACACACAACCCTTCAACGCACTGCAGAGAGAGGTGAGCTGAGGATGCCTACTGACTGACCCAGAGTCACCTTAGCTGTCCTGATGCAACAATATCAGTTGGTTAAAACTGGTCTAGAATCAGATTGGATATAACTCCTAACAGCCTGTCTGTGTAATATCAATCCCGTTGTCTTAACCTGGCACTCCTGCTTCTAACTAACCACCAATAGAGAGGGGAAGTATTGAAATGTAGGGTGTGTGATGTATCTGTGAGTGTGTTGCCAGACTACGTCTGGGTCTCTGTATTCACAGCTCTGCTAGCCTGCAGTGGGTTTTCTCACTCAGCCCCCTTGTATAGGAAGGCTGCTCTGCCAGCTTGCCCTGGCACCGCTCTGACGCCTCATTTTGTTGTCATTTGTCACCTAACCCCACCCCAAAGAAAATGGATGACATTTCCACAGACACCTGCGTCTCTCCTATGTTCACGCACACATATACTCACACACACACACACACACCCACCAAGATGGACAACTCGCACAAACACAATGGCACATGTGCGTGCACAGACTCTGGCTTCCTCCCACACTTCCTGACTCACATTCACAATCTGTCCTTAACTCTATCCATCTGTTTCTGTCTCTTTGTCACACACACACACACGATTGACACACTGAAGGGGATGTTATCCGTGACATTTCCAGCGCAGTGTGGTATATGGCGCTCCTGCCAAGCCCTAGGGTTAATGTGGGTCCACTGTCACACTGAGAGAGAGCTGGAGGGAAGGGACGGAGAGGGAGATGCTGAACACCTTAGGTGCTATGCTATCAACGTGATCGGCTAGAGCAACCTTCTCTGCTCAAGTCTTTCTCCTCTTTCCTCTTTCTTCTCTTTTCCTCTTCTATGTTATCCTCCCCTCTTTCCCTCCCCTCTCTCACTTTGTTTTCCCTCTCCCGTCTTCCCCCGTTCTCTTTGCCACCACCTCTCCTTTTAACCTCCCTGCCACTCTTTATCTTCCTTCCCCTGATGCCCCCTGTGTCTGGTGTTGACTCCAGTCAGCAGCCGGTCCCTGAAGGTCACCTCCCTCGGGGGGCTAGAGGGGCATACACAGCCAGGAGGGGGTGTTAAATGTCTCCTCCCTCCCTACAGAGTGCACACTATCAATGTCCCCTCAGAGCCCCTGGCCTCCTAGTCTAGTCTCACACACAGTCTGATTCAGATTAGCCTCGAGAGGGAATGAGGTAAGTCAAGTGTATGTGTGGTGGGGGATCTGTGTGGTGGGGGATCTGTGTGGTGGGGGATCTGTGTGGTGGGGGATCTGTGTGGTGGGGTTGTGTATGCTAAAATGCACATGCTCTCTCCGATGGCTTAGCAGAGCATGGGGAACATCCTCACACACTCTCACATGCAAATGTCTGACACCCTTTCTTTCTTTGTTCGTCTCTGTTCACTGTTGTGGAGGCTGACACTGAATACCTGTCATCCGTTAGTGTAAATCTACTGTTGAATGAGTTATTTCCCCTCATCATCCATCATATTGGACCGGGTGTCTTCCTCAGTGGAGCTGGGAATGGGTTGCTCGGCCCCTCTATGTCAGTGTTTGAACTAGTTCCTGGCTGGGTGTCGGATGGATGGATGGAGTGTTCATGAACTCAACACTCCTCTCCCAAGATCACGGAACCCCAGTGACCCTCAGAGAAATAGAGAACTACTCTAGAAGTATAGGGGGGGAGTTAGAAAGAACACCCTGCTCGGAGGGAAGGTCATAGTCAGCTAGGGGGGGGAGTCGGTGCCAGGGACACACACCCACACATGCACACAGTGATGAACTCGGTTTGTCATTTCACTTTGAAAAACACAAGGACTCCCAGATATGTAACCAGAGTAGCTTGTGCCTGTCAAACATTCATTCACGTACACGTAACTGCTGTTACCACTCTAAATCCACACGTACACGTAACTGCTGTTACCACTCTAAATCCACACGTACACGTAACTGCTGTTACCACTCTAAATCCACAAGTACACGTAACTGTTGTTACCACTCTAAATCCACACGTACACGTAACTGTTGTTACCACTCTAAATCCACACGTACACGTAACTGTTGTTACCACTCTAAATCCACACGTACACGTAACTGTTGTTACCACTCTAAATCCACACGTAACTGTTGTTACCACTCTAAATCCACACGTAACTGTTGTTACCACTCTAAATCCACACGTACACGTAACTGTTGTTACCACTCTAAATCCACACGTAACTGTTGTTACCACTCTAAATCCACACGTACACGGATTCTTTTTAAATGAATTTTTAATCAAACCTTTATTTAACTAGGCAAGTCAGTTAAGAACAAATTCTTTATTACAAGGACAGCCTAGGATCAGTGGGTTAACTGCCATGCTCAGGGGCAGAATGACAGATTTTTACCTTGTCAGCTTGGGGATTCGATCTAGCAACTTTTCCGTTACTGGCCCAATGCTTTACCTGCTACCTGCTGCCCCTCATGACAGACATGACTTTAGACATTACAGTCCCAACACATATACTCACTGACAGACTTCATGCCTTCACTTAGTTTACAGTCTTTCCTTCATAGGGCTGGGCAATATGGCCTAAAAATCTAATTTATGGTCGATTCACAATATATATCTTGATCATTTTTTAAGTTTTAAAGGTCAATACACTGCAAGTAAAATAAACTTCCACAACCATAAGACCCACTAATAGTTGAGTTATTTTATCCAAATAGTTTAACCTGCTTTTTTGTATTAATCACTGATCTGGCTTTCTGGTCTGTTTTATGAAAATCCATGATTTATCTTTTTACAAATTGAACCAGAACCACACACACAATGCACATCCACTTGCAGACATTATAGAAAATGAACACGGGTCTCATAAACAATCTCTGAAGCACAAGCCCACGTGCGAGTGAGTAGCCAGCTAATCTTTATATTTCAAGTCTAGCCAACTTGGATCTATTTGCTTGTTAACAAGACAGAACTGTTAGGAACACACCCTCCTGTCCGCCTCCAACTGTTTGAACAGCAGCCTGTTCACTTTAAGATTTGAAATCAAGTGGTTTACCTAGATAAGAGGATGCTTATTTCTCAGAATAAGAAATAGTTGGCAGTTCCTGTTTTGTGTCTTTTTTTTATGCTCATTGCACATTTCTAAAACACAGACTAGAAAACTAGCACATGAGCCTGTGGCTAAAATGCTGCTAGCGGGTATGTGGTACCGCAATGCCGCGACATAAACTGAGCATTAATTTCCCACAATCATGTTCATTGATACTTTTTTGTTTTAGGAGGGTCTGCTCTGATCTATATGTTGGGAGATGAGACAATAAAAGGGTATCGTTACAACGAGGAAGTGCTCGTCTATTACAGTAAAATAATGTCTGAGCGTTTCGCTGTTCATATGACTGGTTCTGGAGGACCAAACCTCAAATGCAAATATCGAGTTTAAACTGCATGTTGTCAGAGAGGAAGAAGGTATCTTTCGTCGTCGTTGTTGTTGTGAGTGGCAGGGGGAGGTGATTGGTCTCCTTTGCTCCTTTTGTGCTGACCAAAAAAAGAGAACTCTCTCAAAACGAAACAACATTAATCTTGATTCTTACGACAGACATTTGGAACATCATGCTAAAACATAGATATTTGAATTAATCGAAATCATTTGATATATCGCCCAGCCCTACCTCCCGCACTCAGACAGAGACGCACACACCACTGCTCATCCAGCTCTGAAACACCAGCCCCCCTCTCTCTCCGCCCGGTGTCATCATTTTCATTTGGCCGGTGTTATAGCGTGGTGTATAAATCCCCAGTGGTTTTACGAGGCGGCAGCCGGACTGACAGACAGGCCGCGGGCCGGGCTGGTAAACTGCTGAGCTGTAGCTGGTGATAAAGGTGTTGAATGCTCCCTAACACACACACCCTGGGGGATAAAACTGATCCAGGAACAGCCTTCCCTGTGGGGACTGGGTAGCCTATCCCAGCTTTAGATGCAGATGGTGAAGTCCCTTTGAGATAAAAAGCCACAGGGTGGATTTGTGGTTTGTGGGGACCTTAGGAGTGGTTTTTAAGGACCTGGGGACGGGGTGATGTCCTCTGGAGCGGTTATTTAGGGTCGGAAGACTGTCCCCAGAGCTGCCTAGAGGGACACAGTTCCCCTCCACATGCCACCTGTGATGGGATATGAGCCGGCTGTTGGCTCATTATAGGCCATGGTTATTGCCTCATTCATATGGGTCCAGAGTATAGATGGTTGTGTGTTTATGAATAATTCAGTTCTTGTATTTGCAATGTGATGTAAAGTGGTGTGTGAGTGTGCGTATCAGGGCCAGGACAATACCAGTATCACGATACTCGTTAGTATCGTGGAAAGGAATCAAATCACGAAGCGGATATAACTTCTTTCGGAAACATCCTTAATGTCACATGTTTCGTGACCTTAATTGTCACATGTTTCGTGACCAACAGGTGTAGACTAACAGTGAAAGTCTTATTTGCGGGCCAATCCCAACAATGCAGAATACAATAAAAAAATATATACATATTTATATATACAGTTCAAGTCGGAAATTTATACACCTTAGCCAAATACATTTAAACTCAGTTTTTCACAATTCCTGACATTTAATCCTAGTAAAAATTCCCTGTCTTAGGTCAGTTAGGATCACCACTTTTTTTATTTTAAGAATGTGAAATGTCAGAATAATAGTAGAGAGAATTATTTATTTCAGCTTTCATTTCTTTCATCACATTCCCGGTGGGTCAGAAGTTTACATACTCTATTAGTATTTGGTAGCATTGCTTTTAAATTGTTTAACTTGGGTCAAATGTTTTGGGTAGCCTTCCACAAGCTTCCCACAATAAGTTGGGTGAATTATGGCCCATTCCTCCTGACAGAGCTGGTGTAACTGAGTCAGGTTTGTAGGCCTCCTTGCTCGCACAAGCTTTTTCAGTTCTGCCCACAAATGTTCTATATGATTGAGGTCAGGGCTTTGTGATGGCCACTCCAATACCTTGACTTTCATTGTCCTTAAGCCATTTTGCCACAACTTTGGAAGTATGCTTGGGGTCATTGTCCATTTGGAAGACCCATTTGCGACCAAGCTTTAACTTCCTGACTGATGTCTTGAGATGTTGCTTCAATATATCCACATCATTTTCTTTCCCCATGATGCCATCTATTTTGTGAAGTGCACCAGTCCCTCCTGCAGCAAAGCACCCTCACAACATGATGCGGCCACCCTGTGCTTCACAGTTGGGATGGTGTTCTTCGACTTGCGAGCCTCTCCCTTTTTCCTCCAAACATAACGATGGTCATTTTGGCCAAACAGTTCTATTTTTGTTTCATCAGACCAGAGGACATTTCTCCAAAAGGTATGACCTTTGTCCCCATGTGCAGTTGCAAACCGTAGTCTGTATTTTTTAAGGCGGAGCAGTGGCTTCTTCCTTGCTGAGCGGCCTTTCAGGTTATGTCGATATAGGACTCGTTTTACTGTGGATATAGATACTATGGTACCTGTTTCCTCCAGCATCTTCACAAGGTCCTTTGCTGTTGTTCTGAGATTGATTTGCACTTTTCACACCAAAGTACGTTCATCTCTAGGAGACAGAATGCGTCTCTTTCCTGAGCGGTATGACGGCTGCATGGTCCCATGGTGTTTATACTTGCGTACTATTGTTTGTACAGATGAACGTGGTACCTTGTGGATGTCTACAATTTTTTTTTTTTTTAGGTCTTGGCTGATTTCTTTTGATTTTCCTATGATGTCAAGCAAAGAATCACTGAGTTTTGAAGGTAGGCCTTGAAATACATCCGCAGGGACACCTTCAATTGACTGAAATGTCAATTAGCCTATCAGAAGCTTCTAAAGCCATGACACCATTTCCTGGAATTTTCCGAGCTGTTTAAAGGCACAGTCAACTTAGTGAATGTAAACGTCTGACCCACAAGAATTGTGATACAATGAATAATAAGTGAAATAATCTGTCTGTAAACAATTGCTGGAATAATTACTTGTCATGCACAAAGTAGATGTCCTAACTGACTTGCCAAAACTATGGTTTGTTAACAAGAAATTTGGAGTGGTTGAAAAACTAGTTTTAATGACTCCAACCTAAGTGTATGTAAACTTCCGACTTCAACCGTATATATAATAATTTGAGGAATAAAGACACAGACCAATGATGGGGAACCAGTACCAAGTTGATATGCAGGGGTATGAGGAAATGTACGTTCTTACAGACTAGGCAACAGGATAGATAATAGACAGTAGCAGCAGTGTGTGTGTGTGTCCAGTGTGTGGCAAAAAGAGCTAGTGCAAAAAGGGTCAATGCAGAAAGTCCGGGTTGCTATGTGGTTGGCTATTGAACTGTTTTGCAGCCTTACGTCTTGGGGGTAGATGCTATTCAGGAGACTTTTGGTCCCAGACTTAACACTCCTATACGTTTGCCGTGCAGTAGCTTAGAGAACAGTCTATGACTTGGGTGGCTGGAGTCTTTGACCATTTTTAGGGCCTTCCTCTGACACCGCCTGGTATAGAGGTCCTGGATGGCAGGGAGTTCGTTCCCAGGGATGTACTGGGCCGTACACACTACCCCCTGTAGCACCTTGTGGTCGAATGTCATGCAGTTGCCATACCAAGCGGTGATGCAGCCAGTCAAGATGCTATCAATGGTGCAGCTGTAGAACTTTTTTAGGATCTGAGGGTCCATACCAAACCTTTTTAGCCTCCCGAGGGGGAAAAAACAATGTTGTGCCCTCTTCAAAACTGTGTTGGTGTGTGTGTGGACCGTGATAGATCCTTTGACGTGGACACAGGGACTTGAAGCTCTCGACCCGCTCCTCACAGGCCCGTCGATGTGAATGGGGGCATGTTCAGCTCTCCATTTCCTGTAGTCCACGATCGGCTCCTGCAAACAAACATCATTATGTTGCCATCCAGAGTCACATGTATTTATTTATTTTCCAAGCTATAGCACACAATATTTTACATACAGCAGGTTTTTAAAGGACCACAGAGTTCAGTCTGCTTCGTATTTTCATTTTTACCACGGAAAAAACATTGCCATACTTGTATCGTCTCGACCATAATGTGTGTGTTTATAATAGTTTCAGTCAGTGTGTGTCACAGGAGGTTGGTGGCACCTTCATTGGGGATTGCGGGTTCATAGTAACGGCTGGAATGAGTGGAATGGTGTCAGATACTTCCACCACATGGCTTCCATAGGTTTGATGCCATTCCCTCCGCTCCATTCCAGCCGTTACAATGAGCCATCCTCCCCTCAGCAGCCTCCACTGGTGTGTGTGTGTTTAGGTGGGAAGGGAACGGAGGGCTGCTGTGTGTATATGGGGGCACTGAAGTAGGTGAGTGTGTGTGTGTGACCGTCAGTGCAGTCACTGAATGAGTAGGTGACACGTCTGCCGTTTCAAACCCGTCTGTGTTTCGGCTACTGTCCCCCTGGGTCCTCTACACTCTGATGGCACATCAGAGGCCTCCGCTCATAAACACACGTCATTAATAACACACACACACACACACACTCCTCAGTGACTGTTGTTTATACGACTGTAAAATTCAATTACACAGCAGGGGAGCTGGCCGCCCCCACATTACAGCCTTCCAGGGTGACATTTCATTTGCAATGAATCATGGGCCGACGTTGGACCCGGCAGAGGAGCACCGCTTCTCCCTCTCTCTCCTCTACGTTATCCCCTGTTCCCAAGCATAAACACTTTTGCACCGTACGTGCTTTCTTCTCGTATCGTGATGCGATAAAATTCCCGGGCAAGAACAGACCCGTTTACCGTCTGGTGCCGATGCAGTGGTATGTTTGGTTTACCGCCCTCACAGTTCCCAGGGTGCCCTCAGCCCCACCAGCGACAGTACCGGTGTAGTGTTGTGAATTAAAGTTAGAGCCCAGAGTTTTTCCCTGGCCATTTGACCTGACCAGGATATTCTAGGCCATAATTATAGCCTATACTAACTAGCTCATGAGGTTTTCCAAAGATCTGGGGTTTGTCTCGGTCAGGTTACATGCAGAGGAAAAACTCTGGGCCCTACAGTAATTAAAAGTGAATGACAGTCATCTGTTGTACATGGTTGTATTTGTCAGGACTACCCCATTTTCCTGCTCTCCTCGTCACAAAGGCAAACATGTACAGGACAAGGACACTCCAGCTCTGTTAAACGAGGAAAATGCCCCGTCAAATATGAAAACGCATAGCTTTTCTGAGCCAGCAGCAACACTTGCCAGATCACTGCAGCAGAATCACCAGCCACTGAAAGCGTCACACGACGCCAAGGGAAGAAACGAGGCCGTTTCCTCACAAAGCGAGCAGCACAGCTTGTACGTCAAAAAGGGATCGATTTTGGGGACTCCCCACTACAAAAATAGTCTCCCCTGGGAGTTGTGGGTTTTGATTGTATGCTCCGGTAATGTGCGCCTGCGGCGTGCTTCTGCAGTGTCTCCCCTAGGAGACTATTTTTGTAGTGGCAGGGACTGTTAAAGGTTTTAGTCGTGGAACAGGCGCTCTTTGGAAATGTTGAAATAATTTGAAAGACAAAAAGGGACACAAACTAGGACACACGCTCTGCACTGTACTTAGAGTGCACACCAATAGGCCCAAATAAACCAAGTGAAAGATTAGCCGTACGTTTCTATAAATACATAAAGAACAATCCGTTTGCCATTTTTGTGTGTTTCCATGGTGTTTCCCGGCTGCTCATTTAAAATTCTTCAGAGTGTGTAGGAGTGTTGTCCAGGCCCAGGGCTGTGTGTTTTGATTGTATGCGTCCGTAATGTGCGCACGAGGTGTGTTTCTGCAGTGTGTCTTATCAGCAGTATGTTTGTTTAGTGACCTGTACTGTTGTCAGCCAGTGTCGTGATGAACTGACCCTTGATCCGAACCTACCATTGGATAAGGGCACTATCTCCCTCCTAGGAGAACAAACCATCCACCTCTCTCCCTTAAATTACTTTCATTCTCACAATGATGTCTGGCAATCTTCCTCCTATTTACTTTACCAGTGCTTCAGATTGCCCGGCCCAGATAGGACCGTTTCAATCTGCCTCTACACGCTATCTTGACTGTGAGGGGGATGATGTGGGGCGATGGTCAATTCTCGTAAGACATTGAACCGTGGCGCACACAAATCCCCCCCCCCCCCCTGCCGTCGCCTGTTTTATGTTTACATGAAACTGTCCAATATCCCCTCTAACACTCCCATGTGACAGAAACGGGTCAGAGCGGGGAAATAAATTAATGGTGGCAACCATTGAGCAGCCCGCCTTCTGCAGTAATGCATTCTGCGTCACCTCAGACAAGAGTTGCTCAGAGACCAAACGGTAAATTCTCGCCGCCCCATCCCAGAATGCATTACACCAGGAGGCGGTTCAACCGCTGACCTTCAGGTGTCACCATTTACATATCAGACAATGTGTGTGACGACTCTGCAACCCACTAACTCCAAAATCATATTTTTTTTTATTCTTGAAGAGTCTGTGTAATGCAGGGATCTCTGAGATACATACACACCCAGGCAAACACACACTACATACGCACGCGCGCACACACACACACACACACACACACACACACACACACACACGCGCACACAGAAACTGTATGACAGCGGAGAGATGTCTCGCCCCCCCCTCTCTCTCTGGCACACACACGGCCTCTGTCCCTCATCCGAGTTTGGGGATGAGTGTGTGGGTACTAGAGGTCGACCGATTTAATCGGAATGGCCGATTTTTAAAAAATTTGGGTAGATTTCAAGTTTTCATAACAATCGGTAATTGGCATTTTTTTGGTCCTCCAATAATCAGTATCGGCATTGAAAAATCGTTAATGGTCGACCTCTACTGGGTACCCCATGAGGAAGGTGATCTTTATTTAAATCTACTGGTCTGTGTGTCTGCCTCCTTAATCTCTTCCGTCAGAAAGAAGGGGTTTCTCTCTTCACTCTCTCCTCCACTCAGCACTGATGTGATTTAGACCGGAGGGACGAGGGGCGGGCCTTCCTCTTACTGCTGCACGTGATGGGGAACAGAATAATAATATGCAGGATGTGAGGCAGACACACAGACCAGGTTTATGTCAGACCAGGTTTATGTCTATGTAACTAATGCAGGATGTGAGGCAGACACACAGACAAGGTTTATGTCTATGTAACTAATGCACTTATTTGGTTGCGTGAGCCTGATTGAATTTGATGTCTGAGTGTTTATTTTACCTTTTATTTATTAACTAGGCAAGTCAGTTAAGAACAAATTCTTATTTTCAATGACAGCCTAGGAACAGTGGGTTAACTGCCGTGTTCAGGGGCAGAACGACAGATTTTTTACCTTGTCAGCTCGGCGATTCGATCTTGCAATCTTTCGGTTACTAGTCCAACGCTCTAACCACTAGGCTACCCGCCGCCCCTGTCTGAGTGTATGAATGCATGGCTGTTTGTATACTGTTTAATGTGTTTGTTAATGTCATCACTCTCTCTCCCGTTGGTTGTGAAGTCTGTCAGGAGCATGCTGGGTGACTCTGCACATTTTAAAGGTTGACTTGCACTCTGTGCGACACACAGAGAGCATGTCGCACCATATGAACACACACACACACACACACACACACACACACACACACACACACACACACACACACACACAACAGGGATAAACACTATTATTGCTGATACCACCCATCGTTGCTCTTTCCGACAGTTCCGCCTCTCTTTACTTTCCTCCGCTCTTTTCCACCCTTCAGCTGTTCTTCTTCTCAAAGTCAACCCCCCCCCCCCCCCCCCTCACCCCCGTCTGAGGGATTGGATCGATCCATCCTCAGCCCACATTGTCCTTTGACCGCTGGGCTAAACCATTAAACTCCACATGGGGGGGATTACACCCCTTGTCCTCTCTCTATTCCCCTAGTGTGTCCTCTTGTATTGTCTTCTATTTGTCCTCACGAGAACTGTTCCATGTATGAGTCTCCCTCACTATAAGGACCAACCCCTTGTTTCACAATGGTTATCTCTGCTAATATCTCTCCTTCCTTATCCCTGATCAATACCCTCCCCCCTTCTTTCTTCCTCTCCTCCCTGTCTGGCTCTCTCCCATGCCCTCTGTCCTCCCCAGCCATAACTCGCTCCATGGTGTGTGTGCCTGTACTGCTGCCCTTCTGGAGGATAATGCCAATTGGAGAATGCGCACTAGATGCATGGGTAGGATTGTGTGTGTGTGAACATACTTCCCATTGGGTCAGTCAATACCCTCAGCATGAGAAACCAAATAAACCCCGGCGGCAAACCTGTTATCCTCCCTCCATCCCTCCTTTTGCCACTCTCTCTCTTTTTCTTTTCTTCCCACTTCTTGAGTCCTTCACTCAAAAGGGCCCCCTATAACGCTCACCACGGTTAGAGGAACAAACGACAACAAACAAAGTGAGAAATCAATAAAAGCGAGAACACCAGCGGGTTGGAATAGTCTGTGTTTGTCAGAGAAGAGGTGGGTGTGGAAAGCTGTAGAGCTGTGGTACGTTCAGAAAGGGAGCTTAGCTTGTCAAGGGAAATCTGGATTCAGTGTCACGGGCTGTCAGCCCTCAATCACAAGCTCTCAAACGAATGACAAGCACACACAGGCGCAGGCACAGACGCATCCAAACATACACACACACACACTTACTAGCCTACAGATGCAGGAGGCCCAGCTTCTCCCCTCAGACACATTTTTGTCACTTTGTCATTCTGCAGGCCCCATGGCATGCTGTGTATGGTTATTCCTCAGCTGTAGCCCCCATTATGTCCTCATTACGTCACACTCCCTGCAGACTGAACACGTCTTGGACGACCCTCAACCCCTCTCTCCCCACCACCAAACACACACACACACACAGAACCACTTGGTGACGCAGTTCGACTACACTGCACTGGAAGCTGCATCAATTTGTCCAATGTGTTTTAAGAAAAGGGGAGGAAGAGAAGAATGAATCACACCAACTCATTCCTCCCCCTCTTCTTATTTGGTCTCCTTTTTTTTTCTCCACTCGTCCATCTGACTTTTACAATATCTCTTAGGTCTTTACTAAGTTGGTTTGTGTCTTTGGTTGCCAAGCCCTTTTGCTTTCACTAATGTATGAGTCTCCCTCCAAGTGTGTGTGTGTGTGTGTGTGTGTGTGTGTGTGTGTGTGTGTGTGTGTGTGTATCTCCTCTGGGCTAATGGAAATGGCAGGAATAGGCAAGAAAAGTCCCTCATTTCTCCATGGAGGAATTCACCCCGACTACTCACCTCGTCCAAGACCCTAACCACGAACACACCCTCAGGCAGACTGTTAACTCTCACACATACACACGCACCACTTATGTACAGTGTGTGTGATAGTTAATTAATAGCGTAGATAACACTAGACCCAACCTGCAAACACACACTATGTATGTCATTTCTTAAACATGCTGGCACACTATAGATGGAGTGTATTGACATTCTATCTTTATCACAGTGGAGATGTATCCTAGACCCGAGGTTGGTAGCTGTCAGAAACCTTTAGGTAACTACTGTATGTGAAGTAATAAAGTCATTTACCTCTAGTTGGTGTTTGAGGCGGTGGTCCTTTATAACTCAGTTGGTAGAGTATGGTGCTTGCAACGCCAGGATTCGATTCCCAGCCCCCCCATGTAAAATATGTGCACGCATGACTAAATCGCTTTGGATCAAAGCGTCTGCTAAATGGCATTCGTTACAGAGTTATTTTAAAGTCGAGGTGAGTTTTAGTAATATAGTTGATTTTAAACGGTTGATTTTAAGGAATTAATTGACCTGCATCTCACAGAACACCTATTAGACCAAATCGTCAAACCAATTTCCCATCCTGTCCTTAACTTACTGCCCTAGAAAGGCCATTTTGACCTCAACCCTGCTAATCAAATGCTTTTATTGTGACTAAGCCATGCATTTTATCACCCACTGAAATCCACCTCATCAATTTCAAGCTGTGGCGATGACACCCAGGGCAATTGTGAGGGTTGTAAGCATTTCCAACCACTGTATGTCGCCTAGGGTTTTCGACGTGGCACGTTGACTGAGTAGGTATGCGAAGCATGTCGTATGGCTCTGCAGGGGTGATGAAACTCATGGAACATCAGGGGACCATCAAGGGCACGTGGTCTCTCTGTGTCTCTCCCTCAGTGAACGGTCGAGGAACACTCAGAGATCATGTTACATACTGTCAGTGTGTGTATGGGTTTATCATGAGGATGTTTGAGGGGTGTTTATGGTACTGTAAGAATGATAGTGGGGGGGGTGCATGCACACTCGTACACACTGAATGAGTGCAACGGTGTAGAGAAGAGCTTTGGTTTCTAGGTGAATTCAAAAGGTTTTTGAAAGCACTAAATAAAAGTGAACGCCTAACCCTGCATTTTACTACATATCTAATTATGTTTAAGTTTTGTGTTTGTGTTTTGCGTGACATAATTTTCTACAGGCTACATATGGTCGAGGACAATTGTTTTGCCCGTACTGTCCTGATCCCGCAAACGTTTTAGAACCCCAGAACTTTCCTGTCACGTCCTGTTTTAAAAATCACTCCTATCATTGTCATGCGCAGAAATGACTTCCTCTGTTATGTGCGTGTCTGTCCCTCGCTCAGTGTTTGAGTAGCTATAGCAACTGTGCCGTTTGGCTGCTGCTCATAGCTCTCGACAGTTGCCTGCACACGCAGCTGACAACCACATGAGATTTTGGGCAGCCCTTCTACTACTCCGAGTCGCATGAACTCATGGACGTGTGTAATTATGTATGCGACATGGCAAAGGTATGTGGACACGCCTTCAAATTAGTGGTTTCGGCTATTTCAGCCACGCCCGTTGCTGACAGGTGTACAGTATAAAATCGAGCACACAGCCACGCAATCTGCATAGACAAATATTGGCAGTAGAATGGCCCGTACTGAAGAGCTCAGTGACTTTCAACGTGGCTCCGTCATAGGATGCCACCTTTTCAACAAGTCAGTTCATAAAATTTCTGCCCTGCTAGAGCTACCCCGGTCAACTGTAAGTGCTGTTATTATGAAGTGGAAATGTCTAGGACCAACAACGGCTCAGCCGCAAAGTGATAGGCCACACAAGCTCACAGAACGGATCCTCCGAGTGCTGAATCGCGTAAAAATCGTCTGTCCTCGGTTGCAACACTCACTACCGAGTTCCAAATTGTCTCTGGAAGCAACGTCAGCACAAGAACTGTTCGTCAGTAGCTTCATGAAATTGGTTTCCATGGCCGAGCAGCTGCACACAAGCCTAAGATCACCCTGAACAATGCCAAGAGTTGGTTGGAGTGGTGTAAAGCTTGCTATCATCGGACTCTGAAGCAGTGGAAACTCGTTCTCTGGAATGATGAATCACGCTTCACCATCTAGCAGTCTGACGGACGAATCTGGGTTTGGCGGATGCCAGGAGAACGCTGCCTGCTCCAGTTTGATGTAGGAGGAATAATGGTCTTGGGCTGTTTTTCATGGTTCGGGCTAGGCCCCCTAGTTCCAGTGAAGAGAGATCTTAACGCTACAACGTACAATGACATTCTAGACGATTCTGTGCTTCCAACTTTGTGGCAAGGCCCTTTTCTGTTTTCAGCATGACAATGCCCCTGTGAAACAAAGCCAAGTCCATACAGAAATGGTTTGTCGAGATCGGTGTGGAAGAACTTGACTGGCCTGCACAGAGCCCTAACCTCAACCCCATCTAAAACATTTGGGATGAATTGGAACACAGACTGCGCGCCAGGCCTAAATCGCCCAACATCCATGCACTAATGATGATGTGGCTGAATGGAAGCAAATCCCTACAGCAATGTTCCAACATCTAGTGGAAAGCCTTCCCAGAAGAGTGGATGCCATTATAGCAGCAAAGGGGGGACCAACTCCATATTAATGCCCATGATTCTGGAATGAGATGTTCGACGAGCAAGTGTCCACATACTTTTGACCATGCTGTGTATGTCGCTGCGTGCATCTGAGGCGAAGTAGTGACTGGCTGCAACTGGAGCGAGGCGCGAGAGTGAGCTGACAGAAAGGGGAGAGAAAATAAATTCGCTAAATTGTTTTTTTTTTATCAATTTTTATTTGGGAAACTATATTAGGGCTACGTAGAGTTTCTTTTTATTTATTAAATGCTCTACACCCCCCTTTCCAATCCTGTACTGCCCGTTCCTGTAGACTGCCAATCCTGTCCTGTCCCGGACTTGACTCTAGAACTTGACTCCCATTCCTGCACATTCCCTTGTCAACCTGCAATGCAGAGAGCCTGTACCCTCGCACAGAAGAAATCCCACAGCAATATAGACCTTTTGAATATTAACCATGTTGACTTAATCCCACTTCAGAGTCAATTTAACTCCCTAACAGGGTTTCTGAGGTCAAAAACAGCACTAGCACATTCAGCATGCTGTAGTGCCTGCAGAATACACTTTTGGATTTGTAGCTTTTCCAGTGCCAGACAAAATTAAAATGGAACTGCACATTGATTTGATCAGATTTCTTGCTGCATGGGGAGTATGTTGTGTTTTTATTTCGGAAAGCAAGTATAATGTTATCAGGAGAATCCTAGCTTGGTCCCAGATCTGTTCATGCCTTTTTACCAACTTCTAGCTATACAACAGAAACCGATCTGGGACCAGGCTGCTTGAGTCCTACTCTGTATTAAGTGGGTGTGACTGTAGAATAGAGTTGTGTAGTTCAAATTTCTAATCAAATATGTTTTATAAAGCCCTTTTGTACATTAGCAGTTGCCATGAAGTGGTTTACAGATACCCAGCCTAAAACCCTGTCATGGAAAAGCTCAAACAGAAAACAGAGATTGGTGATTAGAAAATCACAAACAGGACATTTTTCCATCACAATCCCAAAGAGCAAGCAATGCCGAGGCAGAAGCACAGTGGCTAGGTACAACTCCATAGAGGGCAGGGAGCTAGGAAGAAACCAGACTGCCTCTGCATTGAAGCCTGTGGACAGATTAACTTGTCTCAACTCGTCTCAAGACTCACGGTGACACGTCTGGTCTGTCTATATCGGGCTGCTCTGACACATGCTGAACACCATCACTATGTGGAGTAGTGTTTCTGTAGTGTGTGTTTTGTGCGTACAGGAACTGTATTGTGTACTGGTCACCCTGTACAAGGTAGTATAGCTTCTTCTCTCTCGTTCTCTGATCCCTGGTGGTTTGCAATGCACTGACCTCCTACACTGTTTGTGCATGTGACCAATACAATTGTATTTTATTTGAGTGAATGCGTGTACTTTTTGTGTGTACTTTCTGTGTGTGTGTGTGTGTGTGTGTGTGTGTGTGTGTCTTCTGCCAGTTTCCCAGAATGCAGCAGCCCTGTCCAATCCCAGCCTTAGGAACAGCCAAGTAATGATAGTAGATGGACACATCCTGGCCACCAGGAGAAAGGGCCACTTTCAACACAGAGACAGTCTCACTGTGATCTCTCCCTACAGATTGTGTGTGTTGCCTTCATATTAGGACACTCTGTAGCTTACTTGAATCCCTCCAAGGCCGTGCATGGCTCTGCTGGGTGTGTATTAGTGTGTCTGTGTGTGTTTTCAGCACACAGTCTCTCCCTCTCTCGATGGGAGCTCTATCTGTCAGATTGGAGTTTAGTCTTTCCCACAGAGAGGGACAAGCACCCTGCTGCTCCTGTCCAAACCAACGGGGTGGGGGGTGCGCGGGGGGCGCTCTCTCTCCTGGCTCCAGACCTCAGGCCCATGTAATAGCTCTCTCCTAGTTTAACCCCATCATCTCTCTCTCCTAGATTACCCCCCGTCATCTCGCTCTCTCCTAGTTTAACCCCATCATCTCTCTCTCTTAGATTAACCCCCATCATCTCTCTCTCTTAGATTAACCCCCATCATCTCTCACTCTTAGATTAACCCCCATCATCTCTCTCTCTTAGATTAACCCCCATCATCTCTCTCTCTTAGATTAACCCCCATCATCTCTCTCTCTTAGATTAACCCCCGTCATCTCTCTCTCTCTCCTAGATTAACGGCCGTCATCTCTCTCTCTCCTAGATTAACCCCAGTCATCTCTCTCTCGCTCTCTTGCTCCTAGATTAACCCCCATCTCTCTTTTAGATGAACCCCCATGTCTCTCTCTCTTTCTCTCTTTCTTTCTTTCTAATTGTTTTATATTTTTCACATTTTGTCAGGAAATGCAGCTCTGTCTCAGGTTCTGCTGTTGTGCAGTGGTTGCACAGCCTTTCCTCTACAGGGAGACCGGTTTTCCTGTGTCTACCCTTCTCAATGGCAATGCTTTGCTCACTGATCCTGTACTTTGTCAAGGTTTTTCTAAGGTTTTGATCAGTAACCATGGTCAAATAGTTTGCAATGGTGTACTGTCGATTTAGGGACAGATAGCACTGCATTTTGCTTTGTGTTTGTGCTTGTGTTTCCCAAAAAGCAATGTACAGTGCCTTGCGAAAGTATTCGGCCCCCTTGAACTTTGCGAACTTTTGCCACATTTCAGGCTTCAAACATAAAGATATAAAACTGTATTTTTTTGTGAAGAATCAACAACAAGTGGGACACAATCATGAAGTGGAACGGCATTTATTGGATATTTCAAACTTTTTTAACAAATCAAAAACTGAAAAATTGGGCGTGCAAAATTATTCAGCCCCCTTAAGTTAATACTTTGTAGCGCCACCTTTTGCTGCGATTACAGCTGTAAGTCGCTTGGGGGTATGTCTCTATCAGTTTTGCACATCGAGAGACTGAAATTTTTTCCCATTTCTCCTTGCAAAACAGCTCGAGCTCAGTGAGGTTGGATGGAGAGCATTTGTGAACAGCAGTTTTCAGTTCTTTCCACAGATTCTCGATTGGATTCAGGTCTGGACTTTGACTTGGCCATTCTAACACCTGGATATGTTTATTTTTGAACCATTCCATTGTAGATTTTGCTTTATGTTTTGGATCATTGTCTTGTTGGAAGACAAATCTCCGTCCCAGTCTCAGGTCTTTTGCAGACTCCATCAGGTTTTCTTCCAGAATGGTCCTGTATTTGGCTCCATCCATCTTCCCATCAATTTTAACCATCTTCCCTGTCCCTGCTGAAGAAAAGCAGGCCCAAACCATGATGCTGCCACCACCATGTTTGACAGTGGGGATGGTGTGTTCAGCTGTGTTGCTTTTATGCCAAACATAACGTTTTGCATTGTTGCCAAAAAGTTGTCTCCCAGGTGGCTTGTGGCAAACTTTAAACGACACTTTTTATGGATATCTTTAAGAAATGGCTTTCTTCTTGCCACTCTTCTATAAAGGCCAGATTTGTGCAATATACGACTGATTGTTGTCCTATGGACAGAGTCTCCCACCTCAGCTGTAGATCTCTGCAGTTCATCCAGAGTGATCATGGGCCTCTTGGCTGCATCTCTGATCAGTCTTCTCCTTGTATGAGCTGAAAGTTTAGAGGGACGGCCAGGTCTTGGTAGATTTGCAGTGGTCTGATACTCCTTCCATTTCAATATTATCGCTTGCACAGTGCTCCTTGGGATGTTTAAAGCTTGGGAAATCTTTTTGTATCCAAATCCGGCTTTAAACTTCTTCACAACAGTATCTCGGACCTGCCTGGTGTGTTCCTTATTCTTCATGATGCTCTCTGCGCTTTTAACGGACCTCTGAGACTATCACAGTGCAGGTGCATTTATACGGAGACTTGATTACACACAGGTGGATTGTATTTATCATCATTAGTCATTTAGGTCAACATTGGATCATGCAGAGATCCTCACTGAACTTCTGGAGAGAGTTTGCTGCACTGAAAGTAAAGGGGCTGAATAATTTTGCACGCCCAATTTTTCCGTTTTTGATTTGTTAAAAAAGTTTGAAATATCCAATAAATGTCGTTCCACTTCATGATTGTGTCCTACTTGTTGTTGATTCTTCACAAAAAAATACAGTTTTATATCTTTATGTTTGAAGCCTGAAATGTGGCAAAAGGTCGCAAAGTTCAAGGGGGCCGAATACTTTCGCAAGGCACTGTAGTTTTGTTTTGACTGTTGTAATTTGGTTTATTCTGATTGGTCCTGGGGATTCAGTGTGTTAGTAGAACAGGTTTGTGAACTCAGCCCCAGAACCAGCTGGATGAGGGGACTCTTTTCTTTGCTCAGCTCTTGGCATTGCAGGGCTTGGTAATGATATGAGATGTTGGAGATGTTTCCAAAACTGAATTGTTATTTTTATTATTAGTGGATATTGGCTTAATTCTGCCCTGCATGCATTATTTGGACATGTAGGAGAAACTTACAGAACTCTGCATGCAGGGTTTCAATGGGGTGTCAATTTGTCCCATTTGATGAAATCTTGTTTTGCAAGTGGACCCCACACCTCTCTGCCATAAAGTGCAATTGGTTTTATGACACGTTCAATTAGTTTTAGCCAGGTATTTGAATTTGTTTTTTAATGGTGTAGAATGCCCTGCGTGCTTTCTCTCTCTGTTCATTCACTGCATCATTAAGGTGTCCAGTTGAGCTTATTTTTAAACCTAAGTAATTTTAGTGTGTGCAGTACTCTATATATTTTGTACCAATTGAGAACTTTGGTCTAATTCCCTGAGATCTGGATCTTCTCTGGAAAATCATTATTTTTGTATTTTTGGGGTTTACTGCCAGGGTCCAGGTCTGGCAGTACTGCTCTAACAGGTCCATGCTCTGCTGTAGGCCAAGTGCTGTGGTTGACAGCAGGCATAGGTCATCTACGAAGAGTAGGCATTTAACTTCTGAATTGTGGAGACTAACACCAGGGGCTGAGGAATTTTCTAGAATAGTGGCCAATTTGTTGATGTAAATATTGAAGAGTGCAGGGCTCAGATTGCAACCCTGGCGAAGGCCCCGCCCCTGGTTAAAGAATTGTTATTTTCTTGCCAATTTTAATGCTGCACGTATTGCCAGTA